>NC_061120.1:140845897-140874647 GCF_002878395.1 Capsicum annuum | reverse complement strand
ATATATATATATATATATATATATATATATATATATATATTCTACTACTAATATATAAGTGACAATAAGCTGCTGAAGCAGACAGTTTGTGAACGACATGCCTGCTTTAGCAGCTTCAATTGTGATTTTACTATATTATTCTTAATTAATTATTATAAGCTATTTATGTATTAAAAAATTAAAAAAAATAAGAAAAATTTTAAAATAGACATTTATGACAACAATACTTCAGCTGCTTCAATCATGATTTTATTATATCATTCTTAATTAATTATTATAAGTTATTTACGTATTAGAAAAAATTAATAATATTTAATTAAAAAATATAATAAACATTCATGGCATGTCTGCTTCAATTATTTCAATCGTGATTTTATTATATCACCCCTAATTAATTATTATAGATCATCTATGCATTAAAAATTTGATAATATTTCATAATAAAAAAGGTACAATAGAAACAAAATTCTAGGTTAACTCTTGATGTTTTATATTAATTTGACGACTTATATGTAACCCACTTAAAAAAAAAGTTCACAAGTATTTTTTATAGTAATTTTATTATATCGCTTCTAATTAGTTAGTCGTTGATGTTTTAAATTAACTTGATGACTTATACGGGGTTCACCTAAAAAAAATCACAAGTAACTTTTATAGTAATTTTATTATATCACTTCTAGATAGTTATTATAAGTCATTGAAGTATTAGATAATTAATTATTATAAGTCATTTACGTATTAGAAAATCAATATTATTTAATTAAAAAAAGTAAAATAGATATTTATGGCATATCTGTTTTAGCTGCTTCAATCGTAATTTTATTATAGCATCCCTGATTAATTATATAAGTCATTTACGTATTAGAAAATTAATAATATATAATGAAAAAAGTAAAATAAATATATATGACATGTCATTCCTAATTAATTGTTATAAGTCATTTATGTATTAAAAGATTAATAATATTTAATTAAAAAATATAATAGACATTTATGACATGTCTGCTTCAGCTACTTCAATCGTGATTTTACTACATCACACCTAATTTTATTATAGATCATCTAAGCATTAGAAAATTAATAATATTTCATTAAAAAGATAAAATAGACACAAAATTATAAGTTAACACTTGATGTTTTAAATTAACTAGACGACTTATATGAAGTCCACTTAAATTTTTTCCAACAAATACTTTTTATAGTAATTTTATTATATCACTTCTAATTAGTTAACTATTGATGTTTTAAATTAATTTGACGACTTATACGGGGTTCGGTTAAAAAAAAATTCAAAAGTAACTTTTATAGTAATTTTATTATATCAATTCTAAATAGTCATTATAAGCCATTTAAGTATTAGATTATAAATAATATTTAATAACAAGGATAAAATAGATAAAAAATAAAAATGATCGGATAAAATACTTTGCAATAGTAATATCTGTGTCAAAAAAAGATATAAAAGTACTACACCTAGTGAGATCTAAATAATTAGATTCAAACAAAAAATTAAATACATAGTTACGATGTAGATATGAGTGATTAAAATATCAATTTTTATTAGGTACAATTAAATGAAGCATAAAATACATAAACAAGAAAATTAAATTTTAATTTTTTTAACAACCTCTTCATTTCGGTGATCGACATGCTTGTCGACCACTATTTGCTCCCTAATTTTACTATATCACCCATAATTATTATATGTCATTTACGTATTAGAAAATTAATAATAATTAATAAAATAAATAAGTAAAATAAACATTCATAACATGTCTGCTTCAGCTACTTCAACCATAATTTACTATATCACATCTAATTATAAATCAATTATTTATTAAAAAGTTAATAAATTGGATAAAAAAAGTAAAACATAAAATAATTAATTAACTCATTATGTTTTTAATTAACTTGAAATCTTATATGAGGCTCACTTAAATTATTTTTACAAGTATTTTTTATAGCAATTTTGCTATATCACTTCTAATTAGTTATTATAAGTCATTTAAGACATGTCTGCTTCGTTACTTCAATTGTGATATTTGTTTAACTCTCGAAATTATATCGGTGTCACTTAAAATAAAATAAAAAAAATATTATAAATTAAAATAATATAAAACTTTAATTATTTAAAATAATTTAATAATAATAATTTATTTCACTGCTTTTATAATAATTTAAAAAATTAAAGCTTAGCATGTTGGATCCGTGCTTAGCACGGGCCTATCACCACTAGTTACTCTTTAATAAGAAGGAATGGGCAGAGAAGCAGGCAGGTCTCCGTCAACATGCCTACTTCTTCTGTCATTTTAATCAGTTGCTTACTCTGTGATTTTACTATATTATCTTTAATTAATTATTATAAGTCATTTATGTATTAAAAACTAATAATATTTTATGAAAAAAATAAAATAGATATTTATGACATGTCTACTTCAGCTGCTTCAATCGTAACTTTATTAAATATCACCCTTAATTAATTATTATAAATCATCTAAGTATTAAAAAATTAATAATATTTGATAAAAAAGATAACGTTTGATGTTTTAAATTAACTTGACGTCTTATATGAGGGCTACTTACAAAAATCACAAGTGTTTTTATAGTAATTTTGCTATATAACTTCTAATTAGTTGTTGTGAGTCATTAAGATATGTCTGTTTCGCTGCTGCAATTATGTCATTACTATATCACCCATAATTAATTATTATGGTCATCTAAGCATTATGTCACTTAAATTGAAATAGAAGAAAAAGTATTATAAATCACAATAATTTAAAACTTAAATTATTTTTAAAATGTAATTGACTATCAATTCCACAAAAGTTTGGACAAGAGAGTGATATATATATTATTTGAAAATTACATAAAAAGTATTATAAATTTAAATAGTTTAAATCTTAAAATATCTTTAAAAAAATAATCTGTTATATATTTTAAAAAAATACGTAAAAGATACTATAAATTAGAATAATTAACAACTTTAAAAAATCAAAAGATATAAAATATTTGATTGACTCTCGAAATTATATTAATGTCACTCAAATTGGAATAGAAGAAACGTATTATAAATCAAACAATAATCAAAAATTTAAATTATTCTTAAAATATAATTGTCTATCAGCGCATAAGAGTTTGAACAGGGAGAGTAATGTATATTATTGAAAACTATATAAAAAATATTATAAATTACAGTAGTTAACAATTCAAAATATTTAAGAGATATAATAAAAAAAATTAATCAAAGAAAAACTTGATTGAATCACAAAATTTCATAAGTTGGGACGACAAAAATATCATCGTGTTGCTACGTGGTGAAATGAAACTGAATTTTAATCTTTTTTTCTTTTTTGATAATTTTTAGTTTAAACCTCCCACATGACATAAAATAGACAATTAAATTATTTGTTTGTATGATTTTCACTTGACATTGAATTTAAAAAGTAAAGAAAATTTTAAAATCTTATAGTTTTAAATTTGAAATATGTAAAATGCTCTTTAATTTTATAATCGTAAGTAGTCACGCGGAAAAAATCAAATTAAAGAGTTAGAAAAAAATATTTTCTTGATGTGTTCAAACGATGAGCAAATAATTACAACGAACTAAAAAAAAGTAGTTGTTGTGCCCATGTCTTGCACGGACTATGAATAACTAGTATATATATATATATGTGTATAAATAACATAAATACTAATTCTTTTGGAATTAATTACACTCTCTCCCACTTTTTAAATTACTTTACCCTCTCTCCCTATTAATATACATAACATAGCCGACATATACACAACATTCTGTGTATATGTTTTGATTTTTGTAATATGTTTAGCGAGTTGGGATTTTTTGTAATATTGAAAACATAAGTTGTGTATTTGTGTAATAGATAGATACTCAAATTTGATTTTAGTTGGTTATTAAGCTCTCTAATTTTGAGAGTACACATCTAAATTTGTCAAATTGTTTGAAGTTTTTTACCCTATTTTTATGAGATTTTTTGACGCAAATTAAATTTAATCGAATTAAGAATAGAAAATGAAAAAAAAGGGGGGGGGGGGGGGGGCTTGTTTGATTTGTGGAATAAGTCTAGTATATAATTATAAATATTAATTAAATTTAAAATTATTTTATTTTACTATTTATATTGATTAAAATGATAAAAGAACCAACCAAACGGCCCTGATTGTACAGGACTATTGTCACCAAAGAATCGGGTGTCTTTTGTGGTGTGAATGAAAGAACATGATTAATAAGAAAATAAAATCAAAGAAATTGTGGAAAAGGTGGATTCAATTATTGGGTTGGTCGGTAGGCAGTGAGCACATGAAAAGCAAAGATGTTTTTTACTGCTTTTTTTGATACGAGGTACATAAAATCGAGGTGAGATCTGTCTTTTTCTTGGGATAAAGTATAGGGACTCCCTTTCTACGATTTTATTTCTCTCACTTTAACTTTGACATTTCTAGTATAAAAAATAATTATTTTACTTTATTTTATTAATTAATGTTTAATATATATTAAATTTTTAAAAAAAAATTTAAGAAATAAATAATTAATTCTAAAATTTATTTAAGGAGAAAATTACGTCTTCTTTTTATATGTCAAAAGTAACAAATGAATATGAAAATTTATTTTAGAAATAAGTGAAAAGTAAAAATTAGTGAAGGGAGAAGAAATAGTAAAGCAACAAAATGTCAAAATTGTATTCTCTTCAATTTACTTGTCTAAGTTATTTTATTAATTTTATTCTAATTTATAAAATAAAGAGAATTTTATTATTTTCTCTGTCCTAATTTATACGACTTAATTTTTTTTGTTAGTCAATAAGGACGCAATTCTACATTTAATAGCAATAACTAAAATGCATATTTTACTAAATGATTTATAAATACATAAATATCTGACTTATTTTAGACCATAAGTTTCAAAACAAAAAATTCTTTCGTAAACTTGTGTCGGATCAAACTACCTCACATAAATTAAGACAGAGGAATGTGTATTTTTTATTTCTAGCCTTAGATTAAATAACTACATAGTAATAGTTCAAATTTAGAGTTTCAAAACATCATTGATAAGACTAATTTAATAAAATACACTTCTAATTAAAATTTTCTTAAAGAGTGTGTCATTAAGGAATAAGTTTCTCTCTATTTCCTTAACTTTACATTACTACAATTTTGATGAGAAACACGTTGTTCTTATACTGACAGAGAAATAATTCTTTATAATGTTTGAACATTTATTTCACGATTACCATCAACATGTAGTAGATAAGAGAGTTGGGAGATATATCGATAAATAACTTCGTTGTGCAATAGAATTTAGCAATTACTTTAGTTTTTATTTATCTAAACCACATCATTACTGGCTAAATGTGGGTCACAACTTACAAGCATGGGCAAGTAGAATGAAAAGGAGGAAATACTCTTTTGTTTATTTTTACTTGTCAACTATTTCAAAAATAAATGTTTATTTTAATAATTATTTTTCTTTAATATATTTTATCTTTATTATTAATTACTTATTCTTCAAATTATTCTTTAAGACATAATAGTAAATATCAATTAATAGAAGTAATGTGGTAAAATAGTTATATCAATCATTATTTTTTAATAGGTGTTACTAAAATAAAAAATAACAAATAAAAATAAACAAAGAAAATATTTATCATTTTAGAAAAATCAATATATAATTAGTACATGTATTAAATTAATAAAATAATAAATAAAAATAATTAAATTAAATTATCCTCTACTTAATACTTTTTTTAACTTTTAAGAATTGCGTAAACAAAAAATATGACAAATAAAATTGTACTAAGGGAGTAACAGGCAGAGTCTAATGTCGCTGAGCTGGACAGACGAACAGAGTGACCGACACTTTCATTGGACGCTCTACAATTGTATATCATATTCCCTCTCAAAAATACTCCCGTTTGGTATAGGATATTAATTTTATGATTACTAAAGTACCAATATTTTATACTTCCCCTATCACCATAAAAGCTTTTTGAAATTTATACTCATTTATTTATTATTTAATATTACTTTATTAAATTAAAAATATATTAAATATATCAAAATATTTTCTAATCTTGTAATCTTAAACATGTCATATAAAAAACAAAAGAGTAAATACATAATAACCCTTGATGTTGGCCGAGATTTTCAAAAAAACACCTAAACTTTGAATTCGATCTATTACCCCACGATTCTTCTTTATTCTGTTACAACTACATCATTTTGGATATCTGCGTGTATACACCCGCCACAGGCGCGTGAAAGGACTCAAATTTGATTTTTTTGACCAATAAAAAGCTGTCACGTGTAAAAATTTTGATATATAATTTATCTTTTTTTTTAAATTAATATTTATTTATTTTTTAAATTTATTTCATACACCACCCCCACCCCCACCCCGCAACCCCCTACCCACCATTGTCTTCTTTCTCCATTGTCGTCTTCTTCATCACCATAACTTAACAAAAACATCAATTACATTAACAACAACATCAATTACAACAATAACAACATCAATTAGAGCAACAACAACAACATCATCATCACCATAACTCTCTTTCTCTTCAATCCTCTCAATCATCACCATAATTCTACTCACTTTTTACCATCACCGTGTTTACTTTCTTCAATTTTCAACTTCTTATTTCAGTTTTGTTTTACATTTTGAACAATTTTATAAAACCCAATATATATCCTAAGAAGAAGTATAAAGCTCCATTTTAATGGAGTTTTGATGGTACAAACTTAGGAAGCAATACAAAATTAAAATAAACATGAAATTGGAAACCACAAAAACTAACATTGAAATCCAAAGAGAAAGAAGAACATATGGAAACTGATGGGGGTGGGGGGAACCTGCTGGACGGGGGGAAATGGGGGAGGGAGATGTTGGACGGGGTAGGGGTGGGGTGATAAATAAATTAAAAGGGAAAACTTTATTAAAAAATATAAATAAAACATGAAATTAAATTATTTAATACGTGGCAGCATCTAATTGGTGCGTGCATCCACTCTCTTTCTTGTGACTAAAATTTAGCGAAAAATGGTGTATTTGCAATGAATTAAGTAATAATCGTGGGGTAATAGGTCAAATTCAAAGTTTAGGTGTCTTTTTGCAAATTTCGGCCAATATCAGTGGGGTAATTATGTATTTACTCAAAAAAAAAAAGGTATAAATATACCCTTTGTCATACATAAATATACCCTTTGTCATACTTAAATATACCCTTTGTCATACTTTAGATACAAATATACTCTTGTCGCTAATGAAAAGATACAAATGTACCCTCAAACTTTAATAAATGATACAAATATACCCTTTGTCATATTTTGGGTACAAATATACCCTTGCCATTAATGAAAAGGTACATATATACCCCTTTCATTGACGACGGGACATGTGTCAGCATCGTATTGATTGACCATTTTTAATTTATTTTATTTGTGAATAATTTAATCTATCCTAAATTATAACTCATACAGATCCAAATAACCTGACATGATCCGTGTAATAGAGAAGCTTTAAGAGATATATCATGCGTGTTTCTTTCTTCCACTCTCTCACACTCACACTCTCTCATTAACCCAAAAAATCCTAACAAACACATCGGTTCGATTCCTGTTTCGATCTATGTATCATCTAGAATTGAGTAGAGATTTGTTTAATATTGTGATGTTGTTTAGTGTTCTGATGTTAGATTAATTTTCTGATATTGTTTAATGTTTCTCATGAACGACGGTTGTTTATTTTTTTGATACATGAACGTCGATGAATTAGAAATTGTTTATAATTCATGGTTGTTATTACCTGCTTTAAATTCATTGTTACACCATTTTTCACCAACTTCAAAGAGTGAATAAGAATACAACATTTAAGAATAGAAACATGAGAAAAACATGCAAAATTTGGACATTCCTTGACCAAACCAAGGTCCTCATAATATCACATGCCAAATTGGGTTATATGGACCGGGTATAAGTTATAATTTAGGATGAATTAAATTATTCACAAATAAAATAAATTAAAAAGAGCCAACAAATACGATGTTGATGCGTGTCCCGCGTTAATGAGAAGGTATATTTGTACCTTTTCATTAACAACAAGGGTATATTTGTACTCAAAGTATGATGAAGAGTATATATGTATCATTTATTAAAATTTGAGGGTATATTTATACCTTTTCATTAACGGCAAGGGTATATTTATACCCAAAGTATGAGAAGGATATATTTGTACTATTTATTAAAATTTAGGGATAAATTTATATCATTTTCGTATAAAAAATTAAAATTAAAGAGTTATAAAAATATAAACATTCTTTTTGAGACATAAAAAGAAAGAAAAATAAATTCAAATAGAAAGAGAAATTTAAAATAAATTACAGATATTTGCATGACTTTTAATTATCCAAGGTAAAATAGAAACTTAAAGTGACACTAGTACTAAATAATAAATATAGAATGTATCATTTTTTGTAAAACTGATTAAATAGAAAAGAGTGTCACATAAATTAGGACGAAGGAAGCATTATAAATATACATAATTATATGATATTTTTATTAAAATGATAATATTAAAAATTGATAACAATTTTATAAAATTATTATTTTCTATTCAAATATTAATTGATCATATAAGATCATTTATTTCCCTCTTTTTAAATGTCGTTCTAGCCCAACAAAATTTGGCTTAGAATAAGTGTCTTTTTTTTCTTTTCAGAGTAAATTCAACTATTTTTTTAAGTTTAATCTGGTGAGATACTTTAACACCAACAAAAGATGCTCTGGTATTGGAGAAACAACAACACTCTTTTTCCACAAGCCTTACCAAAAAACTCTCTTTAAGAAGACAGACCCCGTTCTTGAGATGCCACGGCCGACCCCCATGCTTCGAAACCAACTCCCCTGTCCCCATCTCCATCAGCACCACGAGATCCCATGGAAACACTCATCGATGAAACTACTGCTGAAGAACATACCAAGGACTCATTCAAGTCTGTCCTCCTCAATAAAGAAAATAGCTTAAACGGTCTATATTTGAGACTTGACAATGGGAAATCACCAATGCTCTCCAAAGACTCTGACGATATGATAACCCTAAGTGAAGAAGATAAAGAAATGATCTATGCTCCATGAAAATTTTTAGTAATTGTCAAGGTGTTCAATAAGAAACTAGCTCACAATTATTTGAAAATTAAGCTAACGGAACTTTGGAAGCCATCTGAGCCACTGACCCTGATCGGCCTTGGAAATGGTTTCTATATCGCCAAGTTTAACAACCTTGATAATATCCAAAAGACACTACATGGAGGACCATGGTTCGTTACTGGGAAATTCCTTTCAGTTAGGCATTGGGAGCCCAATTTTGTCCCGGAGGAGGCCGCACAGACTCACACTACCATTTGGATCAGATTACCCCAACTCCCAACATAATTCTATGATCGATGCATCCTAGAAAGAATTGGGAATAATTTGGGAACACTACTAAAGATCGACACATGTACTTCAGCAGGACTAAGAGGTAGATACGCAAGGATTGCATACAAGTGCCTCTAGATGAGCCTGTCAAAAAGTTTGTCATGGTGGAAAGCCATAAATAGAAGGTGATTTATGAGGGGGAAGGGGTCTTGTGTACCAGATATGGCAGGCTAGGGCACATCTACACAAGCTACCCCAACTAGAAGACACAACCTCCCAGTCACACATAGGATTTAAACAAATCCATACCCTCCACCAGCAAGCTACCAGATACATCAGATAAATGGCAAACCGTCAAATTCTCAAAAAGAAAAAAAATACACAGAGGTGAACAGAACGCCAAGGAGGCCTAGGAAACAAGTAAAAACAACTAAACACAGGTAAAAGTGTATAACACCACTGCAGGTAAGTTCCTCAATCCGAATTCTTTCATGCCCATTAGTGATACTTTGGAAACAAATATTAGCAACATGAGCAATGTCAACACAGAGTCAACTAATCACAATAATGGGAAAATAAAAAGCACTAATACCGATTATACTAATAAAAATGGATAAAGAAAGTCATCTATGGGACAGCCGGGACCACATACACTGCAAAACATGCAGATGACTAGCCCCAATAAAGTCAATTCTTCCAATGTCACAGGCGGAGAATTAACTCCAAGAAACATGCTTTTCTTGACCCGAGAAGCCCCTCATTTAATATTACTGCTCTTAATGGGGTAGCTCACCCTACCCCCCAGGGAAGCCCCCATTCTCTCCCCTGTTTCTGCATCTTCTGGGAAGAGTAACTCCGTTGATATTAGGGATCATTATCACCCTAGGCCAATTGACATGACCGATACAGTCATGCCACTTAAATCTACCATTAATCCCTCATTCTATTTGAACCACCAAGACCTTACCCAAGCTGCTGCGAACTACCACTAATCTACCAATAGCAAATCCACCACCAAATAATGCCCCATTTCTGAAGGAGCCCCTCTTTTTCAAAATGGCTCCACCACCAGCCAACTAGATACCAACGTCTTGGGCGAAGCTAGCAATGGAAGAGAAAACCATATCCCAATGCATAATCATAGAGGACCAACCAGTAGTTATTATCATCTAAGACCCGACTTGAATGGCACAGATTGTGAAAGAAGGAGTGAATCAAATTGCGGAGGGCCTGGGGTACCAAGTATGGTGCCAAACTTTATTGCAGGCGCAGAGGATGGGAACTTTGAATGTAATAAACTCAAACGAGCTCAACTCTCTCATGAGCCACATGTTCAAAAGTCTTTCATTCTACCCCACCATTCCCTACTTTACCGAGATGGAGACCTTAAACTTCATCCCTTGGGAACCTCTAGAATAACCCAATGTATTACCCAAACCCCCAATCCCTCAGGGATCACCAGACCCAAAAGAAGCACCCAAATCAACGCTAGAGGAGCTAAGACATTCAAACATGAAACTAGAGCAATTCTTAGCAGAAATAGAGGAACTGGATGTCACAAGTTTCACTCTCGACAAGCCACTTCAGAAAGAGTTCAATGAGCCCTCGAACTCAGTTATTGTGGTAACCTACATAATAGATATGCAAGTCCTAAGCTTGACGTTGAGAAATGCCTCGGAGCAACACACCACAACAGTAGCTCTAATTACACGCACGAATCATATTTGTCTTTTTCACACTATCAATTATTGAACACTTAGATATCAGGCCTATAGTTTAATGACGTCAAACTAAGCAAATTATTTGTCTATGTATGTTAATCACATTAATTAATGTTAATTAACCAAGAGGCTAACTTGGGACAATTATGTGCCACGTGACGTCCTATTTGTTACGCGCTTCGAGTCCTAGGCAATATAGCTCTATTTCATCTAGACCACAAAACCAAATTAGCAAAGCCCAAAGCCTCTTGGACGATAGGTGGGATGATAAGTATTACTGAAAGATGCTAGTTTTATCCTTGTCATAGAACGCCTTTAGACTTGACATCCAGCCTAGGTAAGGCTGGGCATATTTTGGTTTAGACCAAAAAAATCAAAAAATCGAATCAAAATTTAATTTTGGTTTGGTTTTTTGGTTTTTCGGATTGGTTTTGGTTTCAAATTTTAGAAATTTGGTTAAATGGTTTGGTTTTTGGATTTATATAAAAAAAATTCGGATAAACCAAAAAATTGAAATTATATAAATAATATATTATAATATATATAATTTAATATATATGTAAATATACTAAAAATATAATATAATCTGATATAACATATAAATATATAAATTATAATCATTTAGTAACCCTAAATTCTAATATACTGCTTTGCTTTAGACCCTAACATCAACGTGAAGGCTGCAGCAGCGCTCAACCATCCTCAGTTCGTCAATTTATTTGAAATTTCAAAATTGCCAACGACAGTCGTTTTCTCAGTGCATTTGGTCAGTTCGTCACTACCGTCGGCAGTCGCTGCCGAGTGCGGCCACTGCCGTCACGCCAACTATGATGACTCAACGAGGCCAATATTTATGGTTATTTCATGCATATTGAATTAATTATATTTGGGAATGAAGAATAGGTTTGTAAAAAGATTATTTTTTTAGAAAAATCATCAATTTTAAATGCTCACTACTTTAATCTTTAAAACCGAAATAAAAATCTAAAATAACCAAACCGAATTTGTAAAAACCGAACCAAACCAAAATAATTTTGGTTTGGTTATGATTTTCATTTTCGTCAATTCGAAAATTAAAAAACCGAATCGATATTCAACAATCAAACCAAACAAACTGAATGCCCACCCCTAAGCCTAGGTGGGTTGGGGCGGGTAGTCATTCGGAAGTGATGATCCCAACATATATTGACGGTAAGACTAATGACACTGTTACTTGTCTAAGAGTTCGACCGATGGGTCGGATAATGGTTAAACAAGTTGGGGTTCTGATCCAAATAAAACCAAAACATTTCTTTGTTTGATTTGGACGACTTTTTTTACTCTTTATTTAGTTTACATGCTTATTTATTTGGGGCAGTTAGTTTATTACATAAGCAATCCCCTTTATTATATATTTATGTCATTTATTTCTCCTCTCTTATCTATTATATGTTTTTATCACTTAGATAATTAATAATTAGAAATAATAAAATAACGTTTTACTCATTAATTGTTTTATCATTTAGTCAAACATTAAATTAATAATAAAACAAGTGACCTTATTTGATCATATAGAATCCCCACGTAAAGTATGAATTCGTCCGGGATCATCTTTGTGGACCTCGAAAGGTGCCTAACACCTTCCTTTCGAGGTAATTTGAACCTTTACCCAAACTCTGATGAACTAAGACTAAACAATAAAATAGGTTTGTAGTAGCCTAGACCTGTGCCCTAACGCACCTTAATATGTTAGGTGATGACTCTTCACACTCACCCCTCAAACAATCCCAAAAAGTGTGGTCACGTCGAAGCTCGCTTTTCGTGAGGAAAATAAGGTGCGACAAGTGAAATTCAGTAAAATTGAGAGAAAAAACAAAGCCCTCCACAAAGTACCATGGTTCATTGCTGGCAAATTGCTCTCCGTCAAGCAATGGGAACCAAATTTTGCACTACAAAACTCCATGCCAATCACACTGCCATCTGGGCTCGACTACTAAAGCTACCAACAGAATTCTACGATTGAGGCATATTGGAAAAGATTGGGAAAAAGCTTGGTGCCCTACTGAAGATCGATTCCTGTACATCGACAACGCTATGGGGACGTTATGCGAGGATCTGTGTCCAAGTCCTACTTTACTCTCCAGTTAAAAAATGAATCACCATTGGCTCCCATAAGTAGCAAGTCGTATATATGAGAGAGAAAGGTCTCTGTGTTTTAATTATGGCCACATCAGTCACACCATGCATCAATGCCCTAAGGTACCACCAACGGCGACTCAGCCACAAGAAGCCTCCATAATGGATAGTGATCTCAGCATCCCATTCAAGAAGGAGCACTGGAAAACTGTCACCTTCCCTAAGAGAACTGCAAAATTGAAGGGGAAACCCACCTAAGAAAGTTCAACTGGAAAAAGGATCGTGCAACCCACAACCCAGGTAAAAGCCTTTGATGCAGTAACAGGTAAATTCCTAACCACTAGTACCTCCCCTATCCTTGAGATTCAAAAAGAAAAAAGGAAGATGAGATCAGTTTACATTGCCTCACTTTCTTTGACCAATAAGGCCAACATACCTTCCCATACACACCCCCTTGGGAAAGGATCGAGTCATGGACCTCACTCCCACACTAATTTCTTTTATCTCCTAACTCCTGCTGAGGGACAAAAGGGAATAGATGGACCCATCTCTCTAAAGTTTGTCAACAAAGAGGCCCCACCTTGTTCATAAGAGAGCCTTGAAGGCCCTCCCAACTCCCTTTAGAGTGCCTCCACTTCCCACATTAACTACGTATATCCCACTATTCCATCAAGGGATTATTGCAATCATCACCTTGGAGCTATTAACAAGACCTCTAGGGTCGAATTAATTAACTCTAACTTACCAAATAACCCTCATACTTATCAGAAGAGATATACACAATTTACCCATCCCCTTCCACTCATAATACAACAAAAATAAAAAACCCCAACATGGGAATAACCCCAATTCCTAATATTTCCTTTTTTCTTGTGTCAGCCCCCCTCCCACCTGATCACAACCCCTAATCCTGGCTGGAGCTGACGCTTCAGTACATGAGCTTCAACCTGAATGCTTAGTCCACAACTATCCAGTAGTACTCCTACTACAAGACCCTCATTACCTGGCAAGGATGGTCAGAGATTGCATAGATTATGCAGTCCAAAGGCTAGTATGGATACAAACTCTCCTCCAGGCCTAGATGTTGGCGAATGTGGGACACCTCTCCTCACAGAAATACAACTTGCTAATGAGTCAGATATTCCAGAGCCTGACATTCTTCCCCACAAGCATGTCATCAACTCTAGTCAACCCTCTCTTTATTCCCTGGACCCCTCTAGAACAACTCTTTCAGAATATCCCACCATTTACTCAGGAATAAAACCTAGAAAGGGGAAACATATCTCCAATAAATTTACTAAGACAGTGTAAGCAGGAACTTCAGGGGATTCTAGACTCTATTAATGAACAAGACACAGAGGCCTTTGACAAAGAGTTCAAAGAGCCCTGCAGATAAGCTACTTTAGTGTACTGTCTAGAGAACTTGAGGAAATGCCATCTGAGAGTCCTCAAAACTCAGGATTTTGTCCACTTAGCTGCCACCCTAAAGGCAATTCAAATGAAGGAGCCCCTGGCCAATCTAAGTAAGGGACAGAACTGGAGAAGAGCCCAACCAACTATGTCAAAATGATAAGCTTTCTAATCTGGAATGTGAGAGGTACTAATAGTGCCAGCTTCAAGAGACACTGCATCTCCCTTGTCAAAATTCATACACCTCTATGTTAGTCCTCCTTAAAACCAAAATGAAAGACCATAAGAAAATTATTGAAGAATTAGGTTTTGATGACCAAATTCAGGCTGAGGCTAGGGGTTTATCTAGAGGAATTATCATCATATAGAAGGATAATACCTTCAAGCTTGAAGAAATCTCTATGTCTGATCAGGGTATCCATGTCATGATTAAGGTACTCCCCTCCACCCATACTTGGCTATTTTCTGGTATTTATGCTAGCAATGACTTTAGCACTAGAAGTAACTTTTGGGATGACCTTATTAGAATTTCCAAAACTTATACGAGGGACTGGTTCATTGGTGGGGATTTCAATGAGGTTCTCCACACCAAAGAGAAGTTTAGGGGAACAATATTAATAATAAAAGGGCTGATCTTCTCTGGCATTATTTAAATCAATGTAACATAGTGGACCTAGGCTTTAAATGGAGTAAATTTACCTGGACAAATAAGAGATACAAGAATAGAAAGAGCCTCATCCTTGAGAGATTGGACAGATGTCTTGCTAATGACTCCTGGATATTTAAATACCTTGACACCTGTGTCTGTCATTTACCCAGGACTCACTCTGATCACTATCCTCTTCTAGTCACTTTGAGTAATCAGGCCATCCCTAGAGAGAATAAACCCTTTAGAATGGAACCCATATGGTATGACCACCCATCTTTCCATGATGTTATTCATTCCTCCTTTGACCCCCCCCAATAACATCACTGAGGCTAATAAATCCCTCCAGGATAATGCCACCATCTGGAATGCTACCACTTTTGGTATTCTAAAAAAATGAGAAGAATTCTGGGTAGAATCAGGGGTATCCAAAATTCCAACCATTATGATCATAGTCTTTATCTCCAAAACTTGGAAACAGAGCTCTTAAAATACCATGACAACATGCTCAAGTTTGAAGAGGAGTTTTGGAAAACCAAGTCTAGGATAACCTGGGTTCAACAAGGGGACACAAACACTAGATTCTTCCATACTAGCACCCTTAATAGGAGGAGAAGAAATAAGATCCAAATTCTTCATGACTCTAGTGGAAATCTCATCACTGATCAGGAACAAATTAGTGACCACATCCTTAATTTTTACTTTAACCTTTACAACACTGACCACACATCCTCTAAGTTGTTTTCTACCTAAGGCACGGCTGAAGGCCTATCCCATGTGGAGTCTGACCTTCTCAACACCCCTCTTACTTATGGTGAAATCTATAGAGCAATCATGGATTTTAAACCCACCAATACCCCAAGTCCTGATGGGATCCATCCCATTTTTTACCAAAAATTTTGGAGCATAGTGAAAGAGAAAGTCATTGACTTTTGTTCCAGATGCTTCAATACTGGTACCATAGATCCAAACATGAATGAGACCCTACTATGCCTCATTCCAAAATCCTAAAATGCAATCTCTATAAAAAATTTCAGACCCATTGGGTTGTGCAATACCTTCTACAAGCTTGTAACCAAGCTGATTATCAATAAAGTTAAGCCTGTCTTACCCTCCATCATTGGTCCCTGTCAGTCAAGTTTCCTTTTCAACAGGAGGGCCTCTAATTAGGCTATTATTGTTCAGGATTTTCTCACCCACTTCAGGAAAATAAAAGGTAGAAAAGTTAGCATGATCTTGAAAATTGATTGAGAAAAATCATTTGATAGATTAGAGTGGTGTTTCCTTAGGGATACACTTGTTTATTTTTGCTTCCTTGCCAGTCTTGTTAAGATCATTATGTCTTATATCCCTATCTCCTACATTTCCATCCCGATTAATAAAAAAAGGACCACTATCTCCAACCCCTCTAGAGGCATTAAGTAGGGGGACCCCATCTTCTCTTACATCTTCATTCTCTGTATGGAAAGGCTATCCAGAACCATTAACACTATGGTCCAAGACAAAAATATGGAACCCCATCTCTGTGACCCCTTTAGTCCAACCTTCTCTCACTTGTTTTTCGCTGATAATCCCATACTCTTCACTAGAGCTACTCTTGAAGATTGAACTACCATCACCAATGCTCTTAGAACCTTTTATGACTGTTCTGGCCAAAAAATCAACCTCCAAAAATACAAGATCATCTTCTTTCATGATTGAAGCACCAGTTTGGCAAACCTTTGTTCTGCATCCCTCAATATTCCTGTTAGTACCATTTTTGGCAAATACTTGGATTTCCTCATGTTCCACTCCAAACCTACCCATAGTGATTTTCAATACATTATGGATAAAATTCAAACCAAGCTTGCAAGATGGAAAACTAAAATGCTTAATATGGCTTACAGAACCACCTTTGCTAAAGCCATATTTAACAACATTTCTACTCACTCAATGTAATTCATCAGCCTCCATTATAAAACCACTAAGGCTGTTAATGAGATCCAAAGAAATTTGCTTTGGGGTACTAATGCTAGAAAAAAAACTCCACTTAGTGGGCTGGAAACCATCATCCTCCCTAAGGATAAAGGTGGTCTAGGCATTAGAAAATGTGAGCTCCAAAACAAAACCCAGCATGCGAACCTTGCTCGGAGAATGTACCATAACACCAGACTCCTTGTGATAAAATGATCTTTAACAAATACTATAGACCCCATAACTGCAATCAGAGAAGGAGAATATCCTTTAATATCTAGAAACGCATCAAGGAGGACTGGGGAATTTTCCTGAATAACATTATATGGACTATCAATAAAGGAAATATAATTAGATTTTTTGAGGACAAATGGATTCGTAATATTGAAACCATCAGATCCCAAATCCATGGCCCCCTCAATAATGGTGAAGACAAACTTAGAGTCAATTCTATCTGCTCTAATAGTAGGTGCATCCTTGATCTCATATTCTTCTAATTCCCTCCATACCTCTCTTGCATAATTCAAAATTGCTTCATCCCTAATCATACCAATAGAAAAGACACTTTCTTCTAGAACAGTACAACAAATGGTACCTCCTCTTTGAAATCTACCTACCACTGCATGAATGATTATACCATCCATCATATCCCTTCAGGGAAAGAGTACAAATGGATTTGATATCTCAATATCCCTAACAAAGTCAAAACTTTTATCTGGCTTTTACACCTTAAAAATCTTCCTACTGAAAGCTACCTCCATAACATTGGTCTAAATATTAGTAGCCAATTCACTTAATGCCCTAATCAAGAGAAAGATATCAATCATATCTTCTTCAAATATATTAGAGCCACTACTTTTTGGAATGAGATAGCTAAAATTAGAAACTCCATCCAAAGCTTTGAATCTATCACTTTAACTGATGCTAATTGGCTTGATACTTAGAAGGCTATTAAAAACAAACTTTATAATAGACAACTCACTTGGGATCATATCATCCCCTTCTATCTGAGAAATATTTGGTTAAATAGGAATGATAACTTGTTTAACAACGAGAATTCCCACATATCTACGAACCACACTATAACCCTTGCAACTGAATTTTATTTCATTATGGATAAGTGATAAGTCGTCAATTTGACAACTTACTAGTATTTTTAAGCCTAAATTATCATGCTTTGTTAATGATTTATTGTTACTTTCTTACTTAATGCTCATTTGTATAGGTAAAAGTTGAAATGAGAAGATGTGCAAGGAAACTTGATAAAATAAGCTAAGGAGAAGGTGAAAGATAAGAAATGTAAGCGAAAAGAACAAACACTAAAATTGTAGGCCTAGGAGTCGACCCTCAATTATCGCTATCGCGAACTGAGGACCGCAATTGCGGACTAAGGGCCACAATTGTGGTTAGTCGATAAGTCAACTGAAAGGAGATCGTGATCACAGTAGCGCGATCGCAGTCAAGAGATGGAGATCGCGGTAGGGCAGAAAAGTTCTAAGGGCATTTTTGTAATTTTTGGTAAATATGGAATTGGGGCTTAAATAAGGGTTTTTATCTCATTATTCACCCATCTTTTATCTTACTATTCTTAGTTTAGGGTTTTTGTAATTTCTTGAGGCTTGGATCTAAAATTTGCACTAATTTGAGACAATAATTAATTATAGGAACTCCAAAGTGTAGATTTGGCGTCACCTATTATAGATTTATTAGATTGTGGTTTGTCCTATCTTTATTTTCTTATGGATAACTTTGATGAAAATATTGGTTTATATATGTTTATTATCATTATGATTTGCTAGATCTACCTCTTGGGATTATGCTAGAATAGGATGTAATTGTATGTGGGTTGTGATATATTTGTGTGTATTTTAGTTTGTTGATGATGGGTTCTATTATTGCTTGATTAGATTAGTTGAGATTTATGGATGAAATTCCTAAATTCCCAAATGGGTTTGATGGATGAAAATTTCAAGCTCTTGAAAGCTCAAACCATCTTTGAAAGAGGGGTTTTAGGTGAACTTTAGGAACCCACCTCATCCTTGAAAGAAGGATGTGGGAACCAAAGCAATAGTAGATAATTTATGGGTATGTCTTACGAATTTCTTACTATCTTAGACATAAGGGTGATTAAGAGGTTGACTATACCATGGGTGTTATCTTAGAAATAGGAATACCTAATTGAGGTGTTAGGTGGCTTTAATTGTTACACGCGTTAGGTACTCGAAAGGGTCAATGAGTGACATCTTTGAGGTTTTGTTGAAGAACTAGATTTAAGGACTTTAAACCTAGCCTACCACATCATCAACAATTAGAGTTTGTATTGAATTATCATGTTCCCATGCATAAATTACCCCTAGGAAAACATAGTCTCAAGATCTATTTCAATTGATTATACTCTAATTATTCTTGGTCTCGAATTAGTCCCTTAGAAGTCCAAGAATTACCTTCACGTTAGATAAAATTGAAAATCCCCAAATCATTTTGTGCCATAGCTTTGAACCTAGCAAGATACTTTTATTTTGAATTTACTCAATCACCACTCACATTGTTCCTCGTAGATTCGACCTCAGCTCTAGTTGGGTAAATATATTGACAACGATCGCCTTGCACTTAAATTAACGTGTAAGTTAAACGTTATTAAAAATGGCGCCGTTGCCAGAGAATAATTTGGCGTATTGAGTTGGTTTAAAATTTTAGGCTACTTGCTTTGGTTTAAATTTGTAAATATTTGTTTGTTATTTTCTTTTGTTTCTTGTGTTAGGTAAATTTTTAGTTTTGTTTATTTGTTACTATGAAATCTTTGAATGAATATGAGTTTGGTGGTTGGAACTCTTATCTTGACAATCTATGTCCATATTGTAGTGGACTCCACTTTTGATAAAATTATAGATATGCTCCCAGAAAAGATATGTGTGCACTATCTCAATCCTCTTGGAAGTATGATTGTTCCTTATGTGGTGGTTTGAGACGGACATTGGAGCGATTGTCCAAATGTCCCTTCCCCTCGTTATACTAACCCAAATGCTAGTTCTTCTTATGAGCTTGATAGGTTTTATGATGAGAAAAAGAAAGAATAATTTGCCGGATACAATGGTATTGAAGCAATGCTTCAACTTATCTTGGATCGGGTAGAAACAACAGATGATAACATACAACTCATGCATCAAGACATAGGGGCATGTAAAGAGGAAATCAAAATAATAGAAGAAGTGGGTATGGAGGATAATTTTTCAAATACAATAGGTATGCCACTCTTTCATATGAGCTCAATGTTGAAGAATCCTTGATGATTTTCCAACCAATCGAACAAATCGTGAAAGATGATGCAAAGATTGAGCAATGGTACTAGTGTCAAAAGAAAAAAGCCAAGCAAATCCTTTGTGAAGGATCTAGTCCATTTCGTGGTGAGAATGTCAAAACGGATGCAACTCCAAAATTAGGGAAAAGACTTCACTCAAATCATTTTTCAACATTATGCTTGGTGGATATGATAAAAGTCGAACCACCCAAGAAAATTATGAATTTTGGAAATGATGAGAAAAATTCCTACATTTTGGAGTTTGTCATTCCAAAAGAGAAAAATGAAGCCCCTCACTTGAAGGCTAATAAATGCAAAATTCGGTGTGTAACAAGTGAATTTTTTATGCTCTCACCATTACCTAACGAGCCTATTAGAAAGTTTGATGTAAGTTGGGTAAATCTTCAAAGTGGTGAGATAGAAAATATTTCATTGTGTCCCATCCTTTTCCCAAAGTACCTCAAAGGTGTATTGATTTAAAGTTGGACCGCTGGTCCAAGTCTTCTAAATGGAGACATAAATGATAGGCAAAAGATGTCGTGCCGCGACTTTAACTAATGCGCTTCTTGGAAGGCAACCCAAGGAATTTTTCTTGATTTTTTCTAATGCTTTTGGTTCAATTTTTAGTTTGTTTTTGGGTGTTTGTAGGTGATAGAACAAGTTGGAATGGGTACCTCAAGAATGAAACCCCAGATAAGTATATTAAACTTTTACTTTATCACTTTCCTCTCTTAAGTAAGCTTATAAAGTATGATCTTTAAATTACAAATGATGATCACATCTCATGATTTCTTTTGGTGTTTTCTAATGCTTTTGATTCAATTTTTAGTTTGTTTTTGGGTGTTTGTAGGTGATAGAACAAGTTGGAATGGGTACCTCAAGAATGAAACCCCAGATAAGTATATTGAACTTTTACTTTATCACTTTCCTCTCTTAAGTAAGCTTACAAGGTATGATATTTAAATTACAAATGATGATCACATCTCATGATTTCTTTTGGTTTGAATTTAATTTATTTGAGCTTAATTTGGTAGAATATGGTTGTTGGGATGAATATATTTGAATGTGTGCCTTGTCTCAATTGTTAAATTGCAAAATTCTTATTTCTATACACTAGTGCACAACATGTGTTTGATGAAACACCCACTTGAGGTTTGGTTGCTTAATTGAGTGGTGGGCGATTTAATTAGGTTAGTATGATTTAAAGTGGTGTAGTTGGCAATGAATTGGTGCATTGGACTTGTTCACATGTGTTGTTATTTTATCTACTCAAGCTCTTACTTTTCATGCATACCACATCTTTGTTAAAATGTCAATAAGAGAGAAATGCCTTATATGCTTGTAAAGGTTAATGTGAACTTTCTTGGGGCATTGTGTGATCATTTTTGGAGTATAGATTTGAGTCCAATTGATCTTAAAAATGGGATAACCGGTGATTTTTGGTTGAAGTTGTTCGTGAATGTAGAGTCCATCGTGTGATCGATTAGTGTCCGGGTGAAGTCTAAGTAACCCGAGAGACATAAATTCTTGCCTTGCCCTATGATAGATTGGGTAACACCATTCTTAAAGGCATAGGGTCGTATGTGTTTCTATTAGTTCCATGCATGTTTCATGATCTAAATAAGCGATATGTGAAGTTGTGAGGAAAGAATCCCATGAAATGTAATGATAATGTTGCCTTGCATTCACCCAAGTTTTTCTCTAATTGTTTAGGAAGAAGCAAAAGTTCAAAATACTTTCAAAATGTCATGGGCAAGAAATAAAATTTAAAAAAAGGGCAACCCAGTGCACTAAAGCTACCGCTATGCGCGGTGTCCGGGAAAGGGCCCCACCATAAGGGTGTATCATACGCAGCCTTACCTTGTATTCTGCTAGAGGTTGTTTCCAAGTCTTGAACCCATGACCTCCTGATCACATGGCAGCAAAAAAAATAATTTTTGAAAATATATATATATATATATATATATATATATATATATATATATATAGTTTTATTTTTTTTAAAAAAAGATCAAGGATGTTTTTGAGCTTTCTTTTGAGTGAGACCATTAAATTTAATTCTTTGCTTTCTCTTTACAAGGATAAGTTCTTGACTCGGAGTAACTTATTAAGCTCAAAATTTGCTCAAATTAGTTGGGAGACTAACTATTTGCTCTATAAGTAAGATGACATCTGTGGTGAGATTTCTGAATAATTCTTGTACATATTGTAGTCTAGAACTTGTCTCGAGTCTGTTCAAGGTGAAATCCTAGACAAGCTTGATTTGAAAGATGACCCGAGGCCACTTTTGATCCATCACATAGCCAAATTTTCCATCTTAACGTAGTTCCCTAGTTA
Organism: Capsicum annuum; assembly: GCF_002878395.1. NCBI lineage: Eukaryota > Viridiplantae > Streptophyta > Magnoliopsida > Solanales > Solanaceae > Capsicum > Capsicum annuum. Next base: position 140,851,735 of record NC_061120.1, on the reverse strand, counting down.
ACCCCTTTGAGCCTATTGACCTATTTCTCTTTCTTTTTTGTAACGATAACCTTGCTAAAATACCTAAGCCCTTTTAAATCTCTCTTTTGACACTTAACCTCCTTTGATGCATTGCATGATTTGAAGAAGTGAAATATAGGCAAAAGCCCAAGTTTGGGGGGTTTGTATAGTTAGGAGAATAATGTAAGGGTGGTTCACACTCCAAGTTTGGGGGATGAATGTGATGTGCCGAGATAAGCCAAGAAAGGTGTATGTAAGGTGGTCAAATCATGTGCATAAGAGACAAGAGACATACTTGATGGTAAAGTTATATAGCCTAATCCATAAAACTTAAAGAGAAATGAGACAAATGGGGGGCTAAGAAGAGCTTGAAGTTAGAAAGTCTCTTGAAGCAGTCAATGAAATAAAGAAAGAAAATGGCAGCTTTAAATTATTTGGTAAATGCTAATAAAAAAGGTAGGAAAATATGGGCAATGATTTAAAGGACAATAAGGTGGGTAGTTTGAAAATTTTAGGAAAAAAAGATTGAGCAATTACATTGAAGGAGGTATTTTAGTCACTTGATCCATAAATATTCCTTCCCACACCTTAATTCTTCATCTTGACCCGCAAGACCTTAGCGATTTGAAGCTAGGTAAGTCTACATTAGTGGCAAAAAACACAATGGGCAAGCCTATGGATCTACTCATTGTACCTGAATTTCCTTGCGAGAGTGAGTGTGAATTTTTTCATTATTTGAGCTACTTTAGAAATTTAAATGTCTTTTGTGTGCGTGGAGTTAGGTTTTGCTTTTGAGTGGCATAGATACTTTGGAGTAGAGGGTGAAGTCTTACTCTCGATTTGGGTAAATGGGTGAAGTAAGTTGCATTATGAAGATTGAGACTTTTTTTGAAGATTTTGTGTTTCTTCTTAGGATGGTTTGTTTTGGAAGATTCATTTGATACAAACTTGCATCTTTACTTCATAATATGTGCTTATTAGAAAATTTTAGTTTACTTGTTGCCATGGTATGTTTGGAAAGTCTTTGTAGAGCTTTGTTATCTTATTTCCTTAGTATAGCTTTTTTTAGGTGAGATTGAGTTAAAAATACCTCATCTTTTTGAATTGTTCTTGGTTGCTTGAGGACAAACAATAGTTTAAATTTGGGGGTATTGATAAGTCGCCAATTTGACAGCTTACTAGTATTTTTAAGCCTAAATTATCACGCTTTGTCAATAATTTATTGTTACTTTCTTACTTAATGCTCATTTGTGTAGGTAAAAGTTGAAATAAGAAGAGGAGCAAGGAAACTTGATAAAAATAAGCTAAGGAGAAGGTGAAAGAGAAGAAATGTGAGCAAAAAGAACAATCGTTGAAAGTGCAGGCCCAGGAGTCGATCCTCAGTTACCGCGATCGCGGACTGAGGGCCGCAATCGCGGTTAGTCGATAAGTCAACTGAAGAGAGATCGCGATCACAGTCAAGAAATAGCGATGCGGTAGAGAGGAAAAGTTTCAAGGGCATTTTTGTAATTTTTGGTAAATATGGAATTGGGGTTTAAATAGGGTTTTTAGCTCATTATTCACCCATCTTTTATCTTACATATTATCCTACTCTTAGTTTAGGATTTTTGTAATTTATTGGGGCTTGGAGCTAAATTTTGCACTAATTTGAGACAAGAATTAATTAGAGGAACTCCAAAGTGTAAATTTGGCATCACCTATTGAAGATTCATTAGATTCTAAAGTGTGGTTTTCCCTATCTTTATTTTCTTATGGATAAATTTGATGGAAATATTGGTTTATATATGTTTATTATCATTATGATTCGCTAGATCTACCTCTTGGGATTATGCTAGAATAGGATGTAATTGTGTGTGGGTTGTGATATATTTTTGTGTATTTTAGTTTGTTGATGATGGATTCTATTATTGCTTGATTACATTAGTTGGGATTTGTAAGTGAAAGTCCCGAATGCCCAAATGGGTTTGATGGATGAAAATCTCAAGATCTTGAAAGCTCAAACTATCCTTGAAAGAGGAGTTTTGGATGAACTTTAGGAACCCACCCTATCCTTTAAAGAGGGATGTGGGAACCAAAGCAATAGTAGACAATTTATGGGTATGTCTTGCCAATTTTTCACTATCTTAGACATAAGGGTGATTAAGAGGTTGACTATACCATGGGTGTTATCCTAGAAATAGGGATACCCAATTGAGGTGTTAGGTGGCTTTAATTATTACACGTGTTAGGTACTCAAAAGGGTCAATAAGTGACATCTTTAAGGTTTTGTTGAAGAACTAGCTTCAAGGACTTTAAACCTAGCCTACCACATCATCAACAATAAGAGTTTGTATTGAATTATTATGTTCCCATGCATAACTTGACCCTAGGAAAGCGTAATCTCAAGATCCATTTCAATTGATTATACTCTAATTATTCTTAGTCTCGAATTAGTCCCTTAGAAGTCTAAGAATCGCCTTCACATTAGACAAAATTGAAAACCCCCCAAACCATTTTGTATCATAGGTTTGAACCTAGCAAGCTACTTTTATTTCGAATTTACTCAATCGCTACTCATATTGTTCCTCATGGATTCGACCCTGACTCTTAGTTGGGTAAATATATTGAAAACGACTGCCTTGCACTTAAATTGACATATAATTTGAACGTTATCAATAAGTCTACTCTAAGTAAGAGCCTAGCCACCATGATCCACCATGTAAAATGGGAACCCCCTGACCCTGAAACCTTTAAGTTGAACACTGATGCAGCTGTTAAGAAACAATCAGGAACAGGGAATGGGGGGATAAGGGGAGTGATCAGAGACTCAAGAGGAGACTGGATAATAGGCTTCACTAGAGCCATTACTGTCTCCACCCTTCAGGCAGAATTCTTGGCCATTCTTGAGGGATTGAGACTTGCTCTACAAAGGAATCAAACCCCTCATGTAGTTGATATTGACTCCATGCAATCCATAATGGGTATTAATAATCATCATATACCATATGCTAACATCATTTTGGACACACTTGTAGGAAGCAAAATAGAATTGCAGATGTTTTAGCAAAGGAGGGGGCCAAGAATGATGTTTTTGATAGGCTACAAATTTTGTTTGTATGTGGACAGAGAATTAAACGCAGACATATGAGGCACTACTTTCCCCAGGAAAGTTGTGGCATGTAATTATAATAAAAAAATCATTCTTTGAAGCTTTCATTATAATATTTTGTTTCTCATACTTACATATTATTTAATCAAGTCAATTACAAACTATAAACGTCAAATATTTAATACTTAATTTCTTACTTTTACTTCATGCTTCATGAATCATCTTTCAAAGACATTATTTATTCAAGATTTTAATAATAGTTATTTGACAAAAAGATCCAAAAACTTTGATTTTGACTAATTTTTGTTAGTTTTTAATCAAAATTAATTATTTAATTAACTTTAAATATTAAAATAGTATTAACAAAATTACTATTTTATATGAGCTTTTATTTAACTTAGTTTAAACTGAAAAATATATTATGATTGTGGAGAACATCCATCACCTTTTTCCTTCTTTCTTAGTATTTATATTTAATAATTTTATTCTTTCTATGAAATAAGTTTGTACAAATATTTTAAGAATGAAGAAAGTGGTAAAACAAAAGGGGTTAAAATTAATGATTGTTTGGGGTTATATTTTATTTTGTTGAATTGAGTATGTTTTTCATGTGTTTCTCTAATTATTTTTTTATGATATGAATAGAAATTTTGTGTCGACAATTTTAGTCATTGCTATTGAAAATATTTGGCATATTTAATATACTAAAAATTAAAATTATTGATAATGTTAAAAATTAAGACGGTGATATGAATAAAGATCAAATTATTTTTAAAATATCTTTTTCTTTTTTTTTGGTTAATTGGGAATTAATATTGTTTAGCATAAAGTGTATATAAAAAATTAATTGTTTTTCGATGTTCATTCTGATGAGTTTATTTTTTTCTTAATTTAATATAAAATTAAGCTTAAAGCACAACATTTAAGTAGAATAAATTCTTGCCTCACGAAATTATAAATAAAATTATATATTTTTCACCACAGACAAGAAAACTTGAGGAAACCAATTGATCCATTTGATGACTTTTTCCTTCATCTTTCTAGTTGTAGAGAAGAACTCGAACTGAGAATATTAGAAAAGGAAGAAAAAGGTATCAAAATTTCTAAATAAATATATTTCTAGCTATAACCAAAGAAATTATATGTTCATAAATTCATAAAAATACTAATATTTTTTATTTTTTACGATCTTTACGAATTATAATTATCTTATATTATTTTAAATCATGTTATTACATAAAATATCAATTCACTTGAGTTTGGTAAGAAAGAATGGAGGTTTTTGGTAGCCTCACATCACAAATTGGTGGTCTAAATTTTACATATGGCTATTACTTTGCCATTATTCTCTTTTAAACAATTCACATATGAATATTTATAATTGGACAATATCACTTTTTTGTTATTAATTTTTCTTAGTCTTAAATTATTTGTCACATTTCAATCTTCATGAAAAATTATGAACTTTAATCAATATTTTGAAAAAAGACACTAAAATTTTCATATATTTTTGAATATCTAATTTTTAATTTTCAAATACTGAATTAATTAAACATGATTTTCTTGAGAATTTATTATAAACACGTAATAATAATATTTTCATCCAGTTTATATCTTAATATTGATTTAGTTGTCGAAATAAAATATTATGCTCATAGTATTATTTATAGGTTATTGATGCTATTTAAACTTGATATTTAAATTTTTATATGTCGATTAGATATGCAATTTATTATTTTTTTTTCCTCTTGTAATTCATGACGTACATGTAGACAAATATAAGCAATTAACAAAGATTTTATTTAAGGTAGGATTAAGTTTTCTTAGAAGAGTAAATACAAGAAATACTCTCATTGTTAAATACTCTTAAAAGGTGCCAAAGTAAATCATAGTAATTTCATCTCAATCGAAAATAAATTTTTGAATATAATTAATGAATCTAATTTTATGTGTGTGCACTATTAATATAAAAGTTACTTAATACATAGCTATATTAAAATTGATGTATAAAATACATTTGATCTTCAAACAATTTATGATAAAGATCAAAATTGAATCATTAGAGATTATAATCTGAAAAAAATAGTAAAATAGAAACTAGCTTTCTTGTATGTGTTTGTTTAATTTTTCTTTTTAAAAAATATAATATATAAATAAATAAAAATATCATCCATTAACCTTCAGATACTGTTTAGTACTTTAATATTTCAAAACCCATTACAAAATATTAAACAGCTATTACACAAACAAATAAACAAGCATTGACCCTTATTTTAAAGAATATCTATAAATTTTACTGGTAATTTGAGCCCAGGCTCTGCACGAGCCAAATAATACTAGTTTTTAATAGGAAAAATTATACAAACTAGCATCCTTAAGACTATAATTACAATAAATAGCAACACTTTTTCAAAATTACAACTTATAGCAAAAGTAGCAATATTTTACCCACTTCATAGTAATAGAAGAATATGTATTTTTCAGTTGTGCATATGTATTTATGAGTAATACATATATATTTGTATATGTATTTATATAGCAACATTTTACTTAAATACAAATACAATTTGCTATTTTTTCGTAATTATGAAACTGTTGCTATAAAAGTTATAATTAATGCTATAGATTTGCTATTTCTGAAATTTTCCCTTTTCTTTATGCATGTTTAACCATTGAGAAAATACATCATTTCACTTTTAAACTTGTCTGCATAACTTACTTTAGACATTGAACTTTACATGTAATTATAT
>NC_061120.1:140747847-140845797 GCF_002878395.1 Capsicum annuum | reverse complement strand
AGTTGTGCATATGTATTTATGAGTAATACATATATATTTGTATATGTATTTATATAGCAACATTTTACTTAAATACAAATACAATTTACTATTTTTCGTAATTATGAAACTGTTACTATAAAAGTTATAATTAAGGCTACAGAATTGCTATTTCTGAATTTTTTCCTTTTTAATATAGATGCAAAAGCAAATTTATATTTAAAAAAAAATAGAAAACTCAATATGATACGTGAGATATTGAAGAAATATGAGCAAGGACATTATCACTTAAAAATCAAGAATACAACACTGATTATTTCATATTAAGAGGTAGCTTGATAGCTGGTTTGGATGTGAACTATACACGAATTAAATTTTGAATAATGCATTTGGTAGCTAGATAAGTGATAAAATATTCATGCATAAAATTAATATAGGGGAAAGTTTGTAATTTAGAAATCCGCATAACTAATATATGTATAAATTATGAAGGAATCTATGTTTTATTTTATACTAGATAAAAGGTGAAATACTTAATACATGAATAATTAATCTCTGCATAATAATATATGTATAAAATAATACATAAATTTTCTCATAATTAATTTCTACATTTCTAATAACCACATAACTCTGATCAACTACCAAGCGTTCCATAAATGTTTGATGAAATTAAGAGCTCTACATCCAAAATTTAGGCCAATTTGATTCACTTTTTATTTTTTTAACCAGTTCGATTATTTATTGTGCTTGTTGGTGGCGCGTCCTATAATATTTTATTGGCGAAATGGTGTCGTGGATCCTTGTATTTGTCCTGGTTTATAATGTGGACACTTCTACTTACCTTTTTGTCATCTGAACCCTTAAACTCATCAAAACAAAATATTTTAAATATTTTTTTTGTATATGTGACATTAAATTGATGAAGTGAAAAAACGCTTGTTTTACATGCGTTTTTCAACAAGTGAAACAACCTATTTTTATTAAAATAATATTAAAATTATAAAAAAATTAAAGAAATAAAATAACCTCTCCCTACCCCTAACCCTCCTGCTCCCTCTAAAACCCACCTATCATCCACTTCATCTTCTTCACCCCACCCATCCCAACTCTCTCTTCATTTTTCTCCACTTCGTCTTCTTCACCCCGCCCACCCCAACTCTCTCTCCCTTTCTCTACAATTGATGACTTAAAATCCAAAAAAAAAAGATCACAAAATTATTTCATTTTCAATAATCCAAACACACTCCTCTTTCTCTAAATTTTTAATTTTGTAAATCCTGAAAAAGTTAAAATCATTGTTTGTATTAGTTGGATTCAAAGAAGAAGTATGAATATGGGTATAATGGTGGGTATTGAATAACTAAAAAACTTCATTAATTAGCTTAAAAAAGCTTGAAGAATAGCAAATGAGTCTTGTGAATTTGTGAAATCAAATTGTAATTGGAATTTATATTTATGAACATATAATTGAAATTTCTAAGTCAAATTAGCAAAAAAAATTCTACTGATTTGACATGAGCTTTGTGCTCTTTTTATGAGGAAATATGGACAAATTGAATTTTCCATTGTTGGATTGAGGATGGTATGAAGAAGATAAGAATGAGGGGGGTAGGGGAGTTTTTTTTTATTTTTTAAATATTATTTATATTTTATATATATTCTGAATATTTTATTTTCTATGTGTCATTTAAAAATGATGTGGCATGCCACATATAAACGAGTGTGTTACACTCATATTAATTGGATGAAAAAAGTGTATAAAGTATTATGTTTTGATGGGTTTAAGGATTCAGATGACAAAATGATAAGTAGAATTGTCCACATTACAAATCAGAATAAGTACAGGGGTTGACGAGACCATTTCACCTCTTGTTTTTCAAACAAGTCTATATTTTCAGTGGAACCCAAGTGTTGGTAAAATTTGTGGAGTCATGAAATACATGTTATTGTAGAATAGCATAATTTTGAATATCAATTTTTACACGAAATAATATAGTAGAATCCCCTTTGAAAGCTGAATATGGATGGTCATATCGGCTTCAATTTGTTTTTCAATCTCCCATTTGTGTCAAACATGGAGCAACAAGATTTCATAGAATCACAGATATCTCCAGCCAATCTATTTGACATAATCAAGTATGATAGCATTTCACAGAGAGTGCGTAGTAGGCATTTCAGAATATAAAGAAAGATTTTCTACTGTATAATAGTAGTAATTAAAACAACGGAGACATGCATGGATTAATGTTAGAGCAATTAAATGTTATGCTTTACTTACGCAGACTAAAATGAGGCAAAAAGTAAAGGAGATGATAACTTCACCAAAAACTTGAAATAATCAACTATAGTTATGTTTCACAAAGATTAATTAGTAATCAATCTAAAATGTACAGAAGAGTTTCGATGGTGATTCAATAGTAATCCAAAACTTTAATACTCCCAGGATAATTAATTTTTATCCTTCCAACTCTTCTGAAATTGATCATCTTTTCCTCGATGATTAGTGAATGGGGAGCTACATATCGACGAGATATGTTTGGATTGTTTTGTCCCTTCTTTAGAATGAAACTTACTTCAAGTAATGAAGAAATAATAACTGAAGTTTCATTTCGGCATAGTAAATTCAAATTTGAAACACAAGTTTTATATATCATAAATAATAAATTGCAATTACCAATTTATCAAAAAAAAAAAAAAAAAACACAAATCTAACAAACCCATTTAATGCCTTCTTTTAAAAAAAAATAAATCTACACTTTATTCATGCACACATGACCGAGCCATGTGTATAAAAAGACAACTTTCAAGTATGTAAGTCTGAATTTTGTTTTTAAAAAAATTAACACTCAAATCTACTCTAAATAAGTTCAAATTTAAAAAATAAGTTTCATATATCACAAAGAATAAACTTCATTAATCAATTTATTAACATAAGAATATATTTAGCAAATCCATTTAACACCGTTTCAATTATTTTTATATATGTACGGGTGTGCAAAAATCGATTCAATTGATAAATCAAACCTAATATTATTGATTTCGTTATTGTGTTATTGGATTAATAATTTTTTAATGGTTTTGTAAATTTTTCATTGGGTGATGGGTTCGATTTTCAATTTTAAGATTTTAGTTAATGATTAAATCAGTAACCCAATAAGATTATATTAAAATTAGATTTTTATTCGTACTTATATAATAGTAGTCTTACGTTCTAAATACGTACCTTATTGTCTTTTATATTTTATAGTTGTTGTCTTAGTTTTTATAATTTATGTAGACTTTATATTTGAAGATAGTGTAGAAAAAATGAAAATAAAAGAAAGTAAAGAAAAATTAGGAAAACATTTTCTTATCGGTTAAATAGAAAATCGAACTGATAAAGACCAAAAATCGATAACGAATATCTTGTTAGTTCGGTTATTGATTTAGTGTATTTATAAATCGAAAATCGATAATACATAAAATCAGACCGAACTGACTGATGCACACCCCTACATAGATATATATGTACTCAGCCATACATGGCTGAAACACATGTTAAAAATAGCTTAAGTTTCAGTCATATGTGTCTGATGTGAAAGCAAAAAGAAATAATATCATTTCTCTTGAAAGAACTAATATTAGATATTCCTGCACAAATAAACATAAGGTGGCGTCGCGTTATATTTCGAGCCGGTCGAAATAACACACAACATATGGTGATCGTTGTGAGTCTCCAATTTTTTAAAATTTATTATTAGAGTCGTCACCTAAATTTTTTAGGAAAAATTATTTTGTATGTAAAAACATTATTTTTGGTCTTTCGAAAAACGTTTGAGATTCTGAGCAAGGGTTTTTGTTACTCAAGGAAAAGATGTTAAGCACCCCTCGGAGCCTACCCGAAGATAGTCTTTAAACTCAGTTTAGAAAAAAAATATTTGAAAAATGTATTTGTCTTTTTTATTTGCTAAAGATAGTGGTAATAGAACTTAGAGAGAATACTCACAAAAATACCTGAAGTTTGACCGGATTACCAGTTGAGCATATTGAATTTTGCTGGGTCCTATTACACACCTATACTTTTTTAAGTGGAATTAATTTCCCCCTAACTTTTTTAAAGTGGAATTAATTGCCCCCCGTAAAGTTATACCCAGTTTTGACGTCGGAAGTGTAGTACACACGCTTTGTCTTCTCTATTTTATCACTTTTCAACATTTTTTCACCATTATAACCATATTAAAGATTCCACAACTCAAATTCCTTCTACAAATCAAATTCCAAATGATTTCATTGAGTCAATTACAAATTTCAAGTCCAAAATACTGAAAATTCAAATTCAAATTTCAATTTTCGACTATTGAACACAACCTGTGGCACATTGAACGCAATGAAACTGAAAATTGAATTTGAATTCAAGTATGAAATTGAATTTGAATTTAAAATTATTCAAAGTTTCAAATTGAAAGCTTTCTTCAAGAATTATTCAAATTTGTTTCTAGTTTCGACGAGCAATTTTTTCCCCTCTCTTGGTGGATTTTCTTTTTTGATTTTTCTCCTTAGTTAGGGGCTGATCAATGGTGGTTGGTTGGTGGTGACAATGGTGGGTTAAATTTTATCATTTTGATGAAATTGAAGATGACCCATTTGGGGTGTGTGTTGAAATTGAATCAAATTAATGTAATTGAATTGGATGTGTTGAATATGACCCATTTGTATGTGTATGTGTGATGAAATTGTGTTCAATTTCAATTCAATAATGGAGCACCTATTGTTGAAGACTCCATTGTTGGAGAGAATAAAGAAAGAAGATAGAAGAATGAAAAAATAAATAAAAAATATAAAATTTTAAAAAATTAAAAAATTTAGGGGCTGTTTGGCAAAAAATAGGAGTTTTTAACAGTTTCACACGTTCAATGCGCGTGACTAACACGCAATGGACCAAGTGACAGATGTATGTCATTAAAATATGAAAAAAAAGTTTGGGGGTAATAGGACCCCCCGCAAAGTTCAGTATGCTCAATTGGTAATTCAGTCAAACTTTAGGTATTGTTTGAGAAAAAGAACACTTAAAAGTATATAAGTCTATTGCTATAATGTACAAGGATATAATATAATTTATTGCGAAATGTATACACATATTCCAAAATGGAAAAGAGAAAATTTATAAAATATTTTTTTTAATTACATATATGTTGGAAAGTATAAAATATAATTTTACAAGAATATAATGTTTAATGGCATATTATATTATATACATGAATGAAATCATTTCAAAGTAAAGAAAGATATAATTTTAAAAAAACGTAAAATTTGTTTTTTATAAATAAATATATGAATCTAAGAGTATGAAGAAGATATTAAAATTTATTGATTTGGAAATAAATTTCTACAAATGTGTTTATCACAAAGTAAAGAAAAAGACGTTAAAACATATTAGCATTTTAACTCTTGAGTAAATTAGACGTATATTTAAAATACTAGTCAAGTGTACGTGCGTTGCACGTGTGCTTCAAGTCAAGTCATCAATCGACATAAAATATATAAAAAAACGTAATTTATTGAAAAATAGAAATTAACTTTGAAGATTGAAGATAGGCGGTCGTCTCCTATAACGTGAACAATCACAAAATAGATAATAACAAAAATAATATGATTAATCTTAAACCTTTACATAAAAATTCTTCAAAGTCTGACCGACTATTTATCTCCCACCTGTAAACTATACAACAAATAATACAATAATCGATATATATAACAATATTATTAAATTCTAATCTTTATAAAAAAATTAATCAAAGGCCAACTAAACGTTCATCTATTACCTGTATTAAGCATAAAAAGCTATAAATAGTAACAAAATAAAAACTACAATAATTGATATGTTCGAACAATATTATTAAACCCAATCTTAACACAAAAATTTATTAAAGTCCGATCAAACATTCATTATCAATAATATAGACTTGAGCAAAACAAAAACTAAAATAAAATAATATGATAATTGAGATATTAGAACAGTATAATATAGACGATACCTTCAGAGTTCATCGAAAAAGTAGTTATAAGAATATAACTGATATTATTATATTATTGTAGGAGAGAACTCAATTTATAGAAGCCTAAATTTTTTTTTCTCCGAAAAAAGATAACTATAAGAGGATTCCTTAAATTGTGAAATATGTAATAAGAGGAAGAAAAAGAAAAATTTGATGATTTTCATCTAAATTATAGCATTAATACTCTATTTGTTTCTCTTTTGTGACATACAAAAACACACAATATTTTTTAATTTACTTTACTAATTAACTAATTTTTTAAATATTTATTAATTATCAAATTATTTATGGTAGTATGTGTTTGGTTATTGATTTTCAAGGTTTAGCATATATGGTAGTATTAATTCTTCTAATATTTTTTTACCATATATTTTAGGACTCCTTAATTTATAAAACATATTTTTCTTTTATAATGTATTTTAGAACTCTTTAACTTTAAATATTATATGAATAATTAAATAATAAATTAAAGAAAATAGTAAAAAGACAGTTTTGTCTATTGCAGAGATTTTTAATGAATGACAAAAAGTTCAAATCACTTTTTTAAATGGTTTCACACTTTTAATATATTATATATTATAGATTATAGATAAGTAATCATGTAGTGTTAATTTATTTGTAAAACTTTAATAGATGAAATTAGATAAAAATATAACACTTGAAAGTGGATAAAATAAATATTACAGTAAAATATACATGTACAAGTATAGTTAAAATAAAATATAAATAATAATGATGATTTAAAAGTAAATACATAAATATAATAGCAATAAAAATATACTCTATATATAATAGTGTATAAACATATACCTCGCAATTCTTAAGCCAAATGAAATTTGAAGAAAACTCAAAACAAGTGTTGGAAAAACAAAGCAAGTGTTGGAAAAACAAATAGAAACATAAAAAGTTGAAATTATTTTAATTTATTGAAATAAGTCTAAATTGTTGAGTAGGCTTTTTCCCTTTTGTAAAAATCTGAATTTTATCTACTCGAAGCCATTCTATTAAAACTTTCTTTTGTTTAAGAAGACGTTAAGGTTGCGGCGTTCGTTATTATTCAAAAATATTTTGAGGCCAATAATTAATTTTTTAAAAAAGGGAATTAGCCAAATATTAAAAATGCTAAAGCCTTTCAAAGCAAAATCTATATTTTTTTTACGATTTAATTATATTATGTGTTATGCGAAAACGTGAGAACATTAACCTACTTTTAAAAGGCACTCCGCAAATATTAAAGCAATGTAAACACAATAAGTAATTAATAATAAAATCTAAAAATTACACAAATACACAATTTATGTTTTCAATATTACAAAAAATCCCAATTCCCTAAATATATTACAAAAATCCTAACATATACACAGAATGCCATGTATATGCCGGCTGTGTTATGTATATTAATGGGGAGAGAGAGTAAAACAATTCAAAAAGTGGGAGAGTGTAATTACTTCCAAAACGGTTGGTATTTATGTTATTGATACTAAAAAAGTTTCAATAACCAATAATGATTAAATGCCATTTCAAGTTTCAAAACGACTAACAACATAGCATGAATATTACTCCCCCGTTTCGAATTAGATGACCCTTTCAACCTTGACACACCCATTAAGAAATTTAATGATTAGGGGTATATTTTACCCTTTTACCCTTCTTAATATTGTAAGACTCAATAATTAATTAAGCATGAAAAATTGTAGCATATGCATGCATCGATTGAAAATTTATAAATCATTAATTTTTTTTTTTGGAGAAGTAAAAACTTATACACTCTATTCCATATTTATTGTATCTAAAAAAAATGCATCATTGAGTATAGAATTACAAATGTTCAGCAAATTTAAAATTTATTGGAGTATATCTTATAAATTCATCAATTTGGTATGATGAATTGATTAGGAAAATAGATATCAGCTAACATGCTTATTTTGGTGCCCAACAGAGCAAAGTAATTGATTCTTTTTAAGTCATTGAATATATTCTCCTTCGGGGGAGATTATAACCAAATACGTTTATTTTCCTCCAATTAATTATCCAATGAAATTTGAAGTTAATTAGGCATGTCAAAAACAGTAAATAGTACTCCTTGAAAAGAAGAAAAAAAAAGTCAAGTTTCATAAAGTTTGTATTGAAAATGTAAAAGTGTTATTTTCAAAAATATTAAAAAGTGTAGTTATATTTAATACCTATTAGGGATAGAATGGGAAGAACTTGTGTAAAATAGTCTTGATTTGATAAGTTGGACAAGTAAATTGAAACAATTTTTTTTAGAAAGAGGGCCAACTAATTCAAAATGGAGGGAGTAAATAAAGAGAAGAGACTAATAGATACTAGGCTCCTAATAGAGTTTGAACTTCTAATTTCACGACTCCGAGGCTCTGCGATCATCCTAATAGTTGACTCGATCGTTGGATCGAGATGGAGTTTCAATTGAAACTCCAACCCCTGGGTTAACATGAAAATGAAGAGAAAAGAAAAAAAAAATTAGTAACTAACTGAAAAAGATGAAATACTATGAACTATGAATTAAAAAAATACATGACAATCAAGAATATATCCCCCAAAAAAGTAGATAAAGGATTAACCTAAGTTAGATTCTAATATCACAAAAGAACTGAGTCTTGAACCAATGGGACAAACAATCCAAAAATAACTTGATAAAGTTATCTAACTCTTTCCAAGGTGACAAAGATAACATGTGCATATTAACAAAAATATGTCATCAACCCTCAATAGAACATAATCAATGAATAATAATGACAACAAAACTTCAAGTTAGGTTCATAAGGTGTTCGTTCTCGAACAACTTTCTACTTTAAAACAAGATACTCAAGTTAGTATCACACACTAAATATGAGCAACAAGTCTTTAATTCAAGCATGTCATGTAAACGTATGAATAACCACTCGAAACCTCCTAGCCTCAAGAATTGAGTCTACAAAAATAACAATCTCATCCACATTACCCAAGCAAGAAATCACATAAAGTTTCTATCCGTCATTAAACATGCGCCCCTCAAAACAAGAGATTGCCCTAGTATTGTTCACCAACATAGAATTTCACACACAATTGAGGGTAAAGATAAAATTTTGATCACTCTCTCAAAGAATTCACATGCACATCGATGATCTATAAGCTTTCCTTTAGTGTAATGCTCTACTAATATGAGAATGCTAAGGCGTAAGATCAAGTAGAACTTTAATGAGTTGTAATGTAGTCTAAGGGACGGGTAGAAACTATTTTAGAAAGAAATAGTATATAACTTCCTTAAGCGCTTTACTACATCACATGATCATTAGGCTCGGTTTTAACCAACGTATTTTTCCACCACTTTTAAATCACACTTTCTTTTGTTTCTTCCCCATCTCCTTAGGTTAGCTTACATATTAGAGGTAGGGAATTTTTCCTATCAATACATGATCCATATTTCTAACGTCTATTCTTATTTCCTTTCTTTCTTTTTTTTTTTACTCCCACCAACCAATAGCACACGACTATTCACCACAAGAATATCTATTATGTTGGGACTTTATTTTCACTTCTTTCTTTGTCAACTTTCCACTCTTACTCTCTTAATTTTCTAACTAAAATGCTTAGAATTTTTGGGATCAAATTACAGTTAACGGAAAGAAAAGGAATAGTCTACATATAAAGCTGCCAAACAAAATAGGCTAAAGGCTCAATAGGGTTTACTAAGATCATGCACAAAGGATAGGTAGCACAGGTATACAAAATGGTGAAAGAGTATTCTCTTAAGTTTACTAAACTAGCTAGATATGCTCCTCATGTAGTGGCAGATAGCAGGGCTAAGATGAGTACGTTTATTTCAGGGGTAAACAATAGTGTGGTCAATGAGTTAAGGTCGTGATGTTGAATAGTGACATGAACATATCCAGGCTTATACCCCATGCTGAGCTAATAGAAGAGCAAAATATTAAGATGAGGGAGAAGTAGAATAAAAGACCAAGGACAGGTAGTTTCAACTTTGCTCAGCCTAAGTCAGAGGGAGGAAACCGTTCTCAATTTCATCCTAAGTCATCAGTTCCAGCTCCTTCTTAAGCCAGTACTCCTAAGTTCACGAATGGTAATAGACATAGGGCGCTAGGCTCTAAGTCTTAGGGCAGCATTAGCAATGCCCAAACTAATCCTTTTTTTCAGACTTGTGGCAAACACCATTAGGGTTTTTTTAGAGCTACCAGCGATATTTGCTTTGGATATGGCAAGACAAGCCACAGAATCAGAGACTGTGCTTAGATAGGTTCCTCGAGTCCGCAGAACCATTTCTCAGCTTAGTCTAGTCGCCTAAATCAGCAAGGTGCCACTTTCAGTGCTACTAGTGGGCAACGCTTAAACAAACTTTATGCTCTCCAGTCCTAGCAAGATCAGGAAAGTTCTCCTAATATGGTTATTGGTATGCTACATATCTTTCACTTGCATGTTTACGCTTTGCTAGATCCAGGAGCTTTATTGTCTTTCGTTACTCCTTATATAGCAGTTGATTTCAAATTCAGTCTTGAGATTTTAGCAGAACCCTTCTCAGTCTCTACCCCAATGGATAAAACTATCATAACCCGACGGGTATACAGGAACTATCCGATTATGATATTTTAGAAAGTCACCTCAGCAGATTTAGTCGAATTAGAGATGACTGATTTTGATGTCATTCTTGGCATGGATTGGCTTCATTCCTGTTATGCCACAATAGACTGCAGAAACAAAATTGTCTAGTTTTAGTTTTTGAATGAACCCGTCCTATAGTGGAGAGGTAATACTTTAGCTTTTAGAGGTCAGCTTGTTTCCTACCTTTGGGCACAAAAAATAATATATAAGGGATGTATCTAACACCTTATTCATGTTAAAGACTCTAGTTCTGAAACTCCCATCCTTAAATCAGTCCCAGTCGTGAATGAATATTCAAATATCTTTCCCGAAGATCTTCTAGGAATTTCTCCCAAAAGGGAAATAGACTTCGGCATTGATCTTCTTTTAGATACTCAGCCTATATCTATTCTGCCATACAGAATGGCACCAGCAGAACTCAAAGAACTAAAAGAACTATTGAAGGATCTCCTGGATAAGAGATTTATCAGACCCAGTGTGTCCCCATGGGGTGCACCAGTCTTATTCGTGTAAAATAAAGAGGTTCTCTCAGAATGTGCATTGATTACCATCAGGTTAATAAAGTCACGGTCAAGAACAAGTATCCACTTCCCAGAATCGATGATTTGTTTGGCCAACTTTAAGGTGCTAGCTATTTCTCTAAGATAGACCTTAGATCATGCTATCATTAGCTCAGAGTTAGAGAATGTGATATTCCAAAAATAGCCTTTCATACTCGGTATGGTCACTTCAAATTTCTAGTTATGTCCTTTGTCTTACCAACGCCCCAGTAGCTTTCATGGACTTCATGAACTGTGTGTTCAAGCATTACTTGGACATGTTCATCATAGTCTTCATAGATGATATCCTTGTCTATTACCGTAGTAAACGTGATCATGTAGACCATCTCAGAATCATGCTTCAAACTCTCAGAGGTCATTAGTTGTTTGCCAAATTCAGTAAGTGAAAATTTTGGCTGAGGCCAGTAGTATTTATTAGTCATATCATTTTCGGTGATGGCATTAGGGTTGATCCTCAAAACACCAAAGTAGTAAGAAACTGGCCCAGACCTGTCTCTCCATTAGATATCAGGAGTTTTTTTGGTTTGGCTGGCTATTACAAACGGTTTGTTGAGGGATTTTCTTATATTGCATCCCCTATATCCAGATTGACTTAGAAGAAAGTTAAGTTTCAGTGGTCAGATCCTTGCTAGAAGAGTTTTCAAGAGTTAAAGACTCGACTCACCTTAACTCTAATTTTGGCTCTTCCAGATGGTTCAGATGGGTTCGTAGTGTATTGTGATACATCCAAAGTAGGTTTGGGTTGTGTCCTCATGCAACATAGTAAGGTCATAGCCTACGCCTCCAGAAATCTTAAACCCCATGAGAAGAATTATCCGACTCATGAACTTGAGTTAGCAGCGATAGTATTTTCCTTAAAGATTTAGAGAAATTACTTGTATAGGGTGTATATAGATGTGTTCACAGATCATAATAGCCTTCAGTATTTATTTTCTCAGAATGATCTCAATCTTCGTCAGAGAAGGTGGTTAGAGCTCTTGAAAGATTACGACATGAGTGTCCTTTATCATCCAGGCAAGGCCAATGTAGTGGCCAACTCTCTCAGTGGACTGTCTATGGGTAGTGTTGCTCTTGTTGAGGACAGTAAGAAGAATCTAGCTCAGGAAGTCCATTAGCTTTCCAGACTAGGTGTTTGCTTAGTCGATGCAAAAGAGGGTGATATATGGGTTAAGAGTAGTTCAGAATCATCTCTATTTTCTGAGATGAAAGAAAAGCAAAATAGAGATCCAGTCTAGTCAAGTTAAAAGAGTCAGTCAAAGATCAGAAGACTGAGGTTTTCTCTCTAGGGAGAGATAATGTTTTGCATTGTTAGGGTCGTTTGTGTGTTACAGGTGTAGATTACTTAAGGCAGAGAATTCTTTCAAAAGTGCATGGTACGCGTTACTCTATTCATCCATGGGCCACAAAGATGTACCGCGACTTATGGGAGATCTATTGGTGGAGTAGAATGAAGAGAGATATTGCAGAGTTTATGAACAAGTGCTCAACATGTCAGCAAGTTAAGATTGAGCATCAGAAGCCTATTGGGTCCATACAGGATTTTAATATTCTTACTTGGAAGTGGGAAGAGGTGAACATGGACTTTGTGACGGGTTTGCCTCGTACTCATCATCAGCATAATTTAGTTTGGGTCATTGCAGACAGGATGACCAAATCAGCTCATTTTCTTCCAGTCCATACCTCTTATTCAGCCAAAGATTATGCCAAACTCTACGTCAGAGAGTTGGTCAGATTGCATGGTATTTCGTTATCTATTATCTCAGACAGGGGTACCTAGTTCACTTTTTATTTCTGGAAAGCGTTCCAAAAGGGTCTTGGTACCCAAGTTCATCTCAGTACAGCCTTTCATCCTCAGACAGATGGTCAAGTAGAAAGGACCATTCAGACTTTAGAAGATATACTAAGGGCGTGTGCAATTGATTTTAAGGGTAGTTGGGATGACCACTTGCCTGTGATTGAGTCTACATATAATAATAACTATCATTCCAGTATTCGGATGGCTCCATATGAAGATCTCTATGGTAGGAGATGCAGATCTCCAGTTGGTTGGTTTGAAGTTAGTGAGGCTTCAGTTATAGGGCCTAACTTAGTATTCGATGCCTTAGGAAAAGTCCAGTTGATCAGAGAAAGACTTTGGGCTGCTCAGAGCCGACAGAAGTCTTATGCAGATGTACGCAGAAAGGTTCTCGAGTTTGAGATTAGTGGTTATGTTTATCTAAAGATCTTTCCCATAAAGGAACTGAAGTATTTCAGCAAGAAGGAAAAGTTCAGTCCCCGATATGTCGGTCCCTTCAAAATTCTCAGTCGCTTCAACAAGGTAGCTTATAAGCTTGAATTGCCTTTAGATCTAGCCACAGTTCATCCAGTCTTCCATGTCACTTTGCTCAAAAAGTGGATAGGTGACCCAATAGTTGTAGTTTCATTCAGAGCATAGATGTTCAGAATGGCCTCTCTTATGAAGAGATTCCTATCAAAATTCTTGACTATCAGACTCGTAGACTGAGGAACAAAAAAGTCCCTCTAGTTAAAGTTCTTTGGCGGAATTAGTCGATCGAGGGAGCTACTTGGGAAGCAGAGGAATACATGCAAACCAAGTACCTTCACCTCTTCTCCACTAACTCAGATCTAGCCCAAGGTAACAGTTCTCCTTAAGCTTTTAAGTTTCATGTTCAGATTTTAGTTACAAACTTAGTATCCTGTTCATGTTTAGAATTCTATAATAAACTTGGTATTAAATACCATTGCATATTCAGTCATGCATTTATGTATCAGTTTAGTCATATAATCATGCATCATATAAGCATTCTCATTGTGAGAAACTCAGTTCATCAGAATACTCAGTCATGCATTCATGAATCAGTTATACATGTATCAGATATGCATGCTCAATATGGTGTATTCAATCATCAGTCATGCTAGTCATGGGATCATGTTTCAATTACTCATGTTTAGTACATGCATCAGTTTATCTCTTCTCCCCTCTCTGTCAGTATTATTCGAGGATGAATATTCTCAAGGGGAAGATATTGTAAGACCCCACAAAACTTCTAAGCTTAATTCAGTCCTTTATGCTTGTATTCTTACCAAGCCTCTTTACTCTTTTCATGGGAGAGATCTTTAGATAAATGAAATCCCTAATCTCAAACTCAAGATCCTTTTTCCTCACATATGTATAAGATTTTTGTCTGCTTTGGGCTACCTTAGGTCTCTCCCGGATTAGCTGAACTTTCTCCAAAGCATCAAACACCAAGTCAGGCCCTATTATAGTGGTTTCACCTATCTCAAACAAACTAATTGGAGATCTACATCTCCTTCCATTTAGAGCCTCAAATGGATCCATATGAATACTGGAATGATAGTTGTTATTATACGCGAATTCAATCAAAGGCAAGTGGTCATCCCAACTGCCCTTAAAGTCAACTACACACGCTCTCAATATATCCTCAAGTGTCTGAATAATGCTTTCTACCAGACCATCTGTCTGAGGGTGAAAGGCTGTACTGAGGTAAACTTGGGTACCAAGACCCTTCTATAAAGCTTTCCAAAAGTTAGAGGTAAACTAAGTATCTCTGTCTGAAATGATGGAAAATAAAACACCTTACAACCTAGCCAACTATCTAATATAGAGCTTGGCATAGTCCTCGACTAAATAAAAATTATGGACTAGTAAGAAATAGGTTGATTTGGTCATCTTGTCCACAATGACCCAAATAGAATCATGCTGCTGATGAGTACGAGGCAGACCTATCACAAAATCTAGGTTTACTTCCTCCCACTTCCAAGTGGGAATACTGAACTCCTCCATATACCCACTAGGCTTTTGATGTTCAATCTTTACTTGCTGATAAGTGGAGCACTTTATTACAAACTCTGTAATATCCTTCTTCATCCCAATCCACTAATAGATTTCCCGTAGATCACAGTACATCTTCGTTGCCCCTGGATCAATTGAGTAACACATACTATGTGCTTTTTCAAGAATTTTCTGTCTCAACTTATCAACACACGGCACACATAGTCTACTTTGGTAATGTAACACACCATCTTCCCCTTTGGAGAAAACCTCTACTTTCTGATCTCTATCTGACTCCTTCAACTTCACCAGACTAGGATCCCTATCCTTCTTTTCTTTTACTTCGGTAACCAAAGAAGACTCTGAACTATTCTGAACCCAAATGCTACCCTCAACTGAATCAACCAAACGAACACTTAACCTAGAAAGCTGATGAACTTCCTAACTAACTTCTTCTTGTCATCTTCAACATGAGCAACACTACCAATAGACAGTCTACTTAGGGAATCTGCCACTACATTATCCTTGTCTGGTGGTACAAAACACTCATATTATAGTCTTTCAACAATTCTTACCATCTCTTCTGACACAGATTCAAATCCTTCTGCGAAAACATATACTACAAGCTTTTGTGATCTGTGTGCACACCAACTTGCACCCCATATAAATAGTGCCTCCAAATTGTAAGGAAAACACAATGTCTGCTAACTCAAGATCATGGGTAGGGTAATTCTTTTCATGGGGCTTAATTTTTCTGGAGGCATAAGCCACAACCTTATACTTCTGCATCAAAGCACACCCAAAACCAACTTTGGAAGTATCACAATACACAACAAACCCATCTGAACCATCTGGTAATATCAAAACTGGGGTAGTGGTGAGTCGAGTCTTCAACTCCTGAAAACTCTTCTCACAAGAATCTGACCACTGGAACTTAACTTTATTCTGAGTCAATCTGGACATAGGGGATGCAATAGATGAAAACCCTTCGACAAACCATCGTTAATAGCCAGCCAAACCCAAGAAACTCCTTATATCAAATGGAGAGATGGGTTTAGGCTAGTTTATCACCGTTTTGGTCATTTGACGACCAACTCTAATGGCATAACTGGAAATAATATGAGCAAGAAAATTTATTGATCTTAGCCAAAATTCACACTTATTGAATTTAGCAAACCATTGATGGGATCTAAGAGTCTGTAATACTATACTGAGGTGGTCAGCATGATTATTTTTGTTACGAGAATAGACAAAAATGTCATCAATATAGACTATGTCGAAGTACTGCTTGAACACTTAGTTTATCAAGTCCATAAAGGTTGTTGGGGTATTTGTGAGATCAAAGGACATGACTAGAAACTCAAAGTGACCATATCGAGTTTTGAAAGCTATTTTTGGAATGTTACATTCTCTGACTATAAGTTGATGATAGCCGGATCTGAGGTCTATTTTTGAAAAATAACTAGCCCTCTAAAGTTGGTCAAACAAGTCATCGATTCATGAAAGTGGGTATTTGTTCTTGATTGTGACTTTGTTCAACTGACGGTAGTCAATACACATTCTAAAAAAATCATCTTTCTTATGCACGAATAGAACTGGTTTGTCCCATGAGGAAATAATGGGTTTAATGAATCCTTTATCTAGGAGATCTTTCAATTATTCCTTAAACTCTTTGAGTTTGGCTAGAGCCATTCTGTATGACTTAATAGAGATAGGCTGGGCATTTGTAAGAAGGTCTAGCCCAAAGTTGATTTCCCTTTCGAGAGGAACTTTGGAAAGATCTTTAGGGAACACATATGAAAATTCCCTCACTACCAAAACTTACTCAAGATTAGGAGTCTCAGAATTAGAGTCCTTGACTCGAACAAGATCATAAATACACCCTTTGGATATCATTTTCCTCACTCTAAGATACGAAACAAGCTGACCCCTAAGCACTGTAGTACTACCCTTCTATTCAACGACTGGTTTATTTGGAAAATAAAAATAAACTAATTTATTTCTGTAATCAACTGAAGCATAACATGAATGGAGCCAATCCATGTCGAGAATGACATCAAAATCTGTCATCTCTGACTCTACAAGGTCTACTGAAGTAACTTTCTGAGACACTATAATTGGGTAGTTCTTGTATACTCGTCGGGCTACAATGGTGACGCCTACTAGGGTAGATACTAAAAAGGGTTATGCTAAAATCTCAGGACTGACACTGAAATCAACAGCTATATAAGGGGTTACAAAATAAAGAGATTCTCTAAGGTCTAGTAAAGCATAAACATGCAAATTAAAGACTTGCAACATACCAGTAAACACATAAGGAGAATTTTCTTGATCTTGTCAGGACTAAGTGCATAAAGCCTGTTCTGATGCTGACTACTAGTAGCACTGGAAGCAGCACCCTGCTGAGTCAGATGATCGAATGGAACTGGGGGACGACTGGACTGAACCTGCCGACCACTTTTTAGGTAATCCCTAACTCTCTGTCCTGGCTTGCCACACCCAAAACATAAGTCACTATCGAATTTACAGATACCCTGATAGTTTCTACCATATTTCTGGCAAAGAGGATTTGTACGATCACTGTTTACACTACCTTGGGACTTACAGCCTGGTGCTCTATCCCTATTATCATTTTTGAATTTGGGTACTGGGGCACTAACTAAAGATGGAGCTGGGACTGAAGATTTTTGGCAGAACTGAGGACGGTTACCACCTTTTGACTTTGGCTGAGTAAAATTAAAGCTACCTATTCTAGCCTTCTTATTCTCTCTCTCATTCTTCTTATTCTTATGCTCCTCAATCTATTAAGCATAAACCATAAGCCTAGATATGTCCATCTTTTTAATTAACATCACGGTCTTATACTCCTTGACCACACTTTTAGATACCCCAAACATGAATTTTCTCATCCTATATCTGTTATCAGCCACCACATAAGGAGCATACCTAGCGAACTGAGTAAACTTAAGGGAATACTCCTTCACACTCATGTTCCCTGCATCAAGCTGATAAACTCTAACACTTTGGATTCCATTATCTCCAATGGGAAGAATTTATCTAAAAAGGTTATAGCAAAATCATCCCATTCTATAGGCCCTCTGCGTCTGCGCCTCTATCCTCTTTCCACTAATTAAACCAGGTATGGTCTATATCTTACAGCTGGTAAGCAGCCAATTTAGCACTCTCATTAAAAGTCACCGTATAATGTCTGTTACCTTCTGGACTATATCTAAGAATTTCTACAGATCTTCTTCAGATTTGAATCCTAAAAATAGAGGAGGGTTCATTCAGGTAAAGTCCCGAATCCTAGCTTCGATAATGTTGGCCACTAGATTGGATGGAACAATGGATGGCTGAATATTCTAATCCACTATGAAGTAAGCTAAAGTAGTGAATGCAACTCTAAACTCTACATGAGAAACATGCTCGTACAGGGGATCTTCCTAAACGGGTGAAGGTGATGGCTGTTTATATTTCTTCTTCTGTTTGTCTTTCTAGGAGGCATGTTCTCTAAATAGAAGGAAGAATAGATTAGAAAGAGAGTTTAACATGAGATCATGCTCAGTCGCATGACAAAAAACCTAAAATAAGGGAAAAAATTATTCAAAACACCTCACAGCCTCTTATCCATAAGTGTGGCATGCTTCACACCCATGCATAAGATTCTACTTAACTTGGATTTCAAACTTTGTAGGACACTTTAAAACCTTAGGCTCTGATCCCAAGTTTGTAACCTCTGAGTGTACACCCTAGGCGTCATACGGTGCTTACAGTCCTGAGGGACCATAAGCTATCCCATGAGCTGGTACTTGCTGTGAGCACTGAATAAAACTGATCATAAAAGATCATGTGCAAAAAATAATGGATATAATGCCATAAGGTTTTTAAGTCAAAGATCTGATAAAGTCTGCAAAAAAATATTGATAATACTAATAAAATATCTGACAATGATAACTAAAAACTGAAGACTGACTAACTGTATGTACCAGTCTGAAAAGCCTCTACTGACTAACTGTGGAGCTGATGGGACAAACCCCCAACTAACTCTGATTGAATGGAAAAAGATACTAAAATCGATGAAATAGCTGAGATAAATAACCATGTCCTCGAAATATGAGGAATCACCACTACTACATCTAATAATCTGGAAAGTTTATGCGTGATCTGAGAACTGAGTGCTCAACCTATGATATTAGACATCATAGCACAAGAAACGACTATACGATCAGTACTTTAAATGTATTGGTATGCTAAATGAAGTAGGCTGATATGCATGATTTCATGTACAAGAGTAATAACTGACTAACTAAATAACATGAAGTACTGAATAGAATGCAT
This sequence comes from Capsicum annuum, assembly GCF_002878395.1. NCBI lineage: Eukaryota > Viridiplantae > Streptophyta > Magnoliopsida > Solanales > Solanaceae > Capsicum > Capsicum annuum. The sequence continues at coordinate 140,826,472 of NC_061120.1, read as the reverse complement.
GGGATCTGAAAATACTGAGAATTCATGACCAAGCTAAAACATATTCTGAATATAATCTGTAAACTGAAATACTAAAATTTGACAACTGAAAAACTGATATCTGTATGCTATGGTTAATACAAGCCTAAACTGAAGTATACTGAATACTAAATGACTGTGGGAGCTATCATCTAACCGACATACCCCAATGAGCAATTTACGGTCCAACCTATGACCCCAATTGAAAAGGTGTCAGTATTGTGCCACGGGTACTAATACTGGTTGCGTGGATCCACTAAAGTGTTTTGCCGAAGGACTAAGGGTTACCCTCAATTGGCAGGTACCCATATGAGATCAACCCTCAACTGGTAGGTTAACATCTCAACCTATGCTGGCTATGTAGTTATGGAATGCGGGGACTACTACCAGAGGTCACACCCTCAACTGGCAGGTGAGCCCCCATCCCTGGGTTCTCTTAGTGCTAAATCCTACTCCCAACTAAACTGACTCAGAATACTGAACTGTTTTAAGTTTAATTAATTATGATAACCGTCTGAATGGATGGCACTTATGATTTATCTGAAACTATTCTGAAGATAGTGAGACTAAGTAAATAGCTATATTTTTAGGTATTCATAACACCCAGGACTTGATATAAATAATAGAAAAATAGTACTAAAACTTTGAGGACACAATATGAAAGCATTTATTCAAAATTCATTCTTGTAGGCATTTCATCAAACACTTGATATTCATGGGGTAAGCTAAGCATGGGAATAATTTAAAGCTTGTAGAAATAGCATGATTTCAACACCAACATCACTAATTATAATTTAAATCATCAAATAACATTATCCAAATGTGTGGGGTTTAATAACAACAATAATTTCATGTAAATATGGTATAGAATCATAATTTATGGAGGTTCATGGTTAAAAATCATAATAACTTGTAAAAAAATCATAACTTTGAATTGAAAATTAGATTCTTGGACTCCATGGGTCTAACAAACATATGGATGAACATTTAACATACCTGGGTTGATGAATTCATGAGAGTTCTTGGGTTTTTTTCTTGAGAATTGATCTTGAATCTTGAAGGCTAGGGTTTGTTCTTGAAAGAGGCTACTTTAATTTTGAGAGGATTGTGAAATAAAGAGTAAATAATTCTCTCTTGGATCTTAAATCCTGTTTTTGGAATAAATAAGGTGAAGGAAAAGGACTTAAATGCCCTGTAAGACCCCACAAAATCCTAAGCTTAACTCAGTCCGTTAAAGCTTGAAAAGAGATCCCCAACTTAGAAATTTCAGCTAAGTATTTATACTTAGAATTATTTTATTCTTCATAATTTGACGATCCTATTTTACGACCCTTATGACCTTAAAACGTCAATCCTTGGATTAAATCGTGATCAGGTATGTCAATAGGTCACTCCGGGTGAGTTTTGGATTTTTCAAACCTCACTTGAATCATATTCGTGACCAAAATAGTGGGTCAATGCGATCTCAACGCGTCCCATCTCCCATCGCATCCACAGATAATTTTCCCCCAGCTTTCAGTACAATTCCAGGGAACCAACACTAACTCGATATGGCACGTTGGTCATTGCGTTGATGCCATCGATATGTATATCATTGTGTGTGCTTTTCAACAATTAAAGTAGCATCTGGAGGGGTATTTGGGATATTTTTTCACTTCTATTCAGCCCCAAAACACGAGACCCTCAATAGGCAAAATACTCTCATTATTCACTAAAATCCTCTAAATAAACCCTAGTCCATCAAGTCAAGATCAAGATTCAAGAAATTCACCAACAATCTTTATGAATTCAAGTATCAAGGTATGTTGGGTGTTACCTTCCACCCTTGAAGTTCAAGAACCCTTTTCAAATTACAAGTTGATTTCTTTCACGAACTTCATATTGAATTTGATTGTATTCATATTATGATGTAGTTGGGTTTATAATCCATTATTAATTGCAAGTTTCTGGAGAAATAAATAGCATATGTGTGTTGTTATATGGTTTCATATTAAAAGCCCTTGAATTTGTGAGTTTGGGATTTTGATCGTGATGCTTGCATAATGTAGTATAGTCATGTGTATAAATTATGCTACCCAAGTGTTTGATGAATTGTTCATGTGAGTTGAGTAATAAAATCATATCATGTTAGCATATATAAAAGTTCATGCCATGAAAATGTTTGTTAAAATGCCTTAATAACTGAATTGTGACAAAGTGTCTACCTATCATGCTTTCAAGATTGTGCTATGTTTTACAATTTATGCAATCGAGTCATAGGGGTATTTAATACTCGATAATCTAGCTGTTTACCTAGATTTACAGTAGTTTCAAAATAGTCTCAATCATTTTACATTCAGTAATACTCAGTCATATAATAGAACTCAGTATATTCAGCTAGTTAACAGAACTCAGTGTATTCAGTCAGTTATTAGAACTTAGTGAACTCAGTCCAATTTAGATGGACAACACGATTAGTAATAGTTAGTCAAGCCTAGTACAATCTAGAAATTAGTTCAGTGTCTATTCAGTTGGGAGTAGGAATTAGCACCGAGTGAACCGAGGGATGGGGGCATTCCTGTCAGAAAAGGGTTTGACCCTTAGTAGCAGTCCCTGTATTACAGAACTACGTAGCCAGCATAGGTTGAGATATCTTTCTACAAGTCTAGGGTTGATACATCTCGTAAAATTTTTCCTACCAACAAGGGTTGACGAAAGGTCTTCCTGTCAGAGAGGGTTAACTCATAGCCATTGTTAGTATCCCTTGGAAAGGTGCTAACACCCTTCTAACTAGGGTCATGGGTTGGACCCCAACTCATTTTATAATTAAGGTATGTCGGTTAGATTAACACTCCCATAATTTTAGTTTTAGTTTAAGACTCAGTATAAAATCGCAATTTAGTTTCAGAATCAGGACTGTTAGATATAGTCACCCAGCTCAGTATAGAACTCAATTTAGTTCTACAGAATCATGACTGTCAGAAACAATCACTTAGTTAACAATTATACAGTATCAGTAAACTCAGATATCAGTCATTCATTTTTTTAACTTATTATCTAGTATTAATGAAATCTCAGTTACAGATACATAGTTATATGCATAGAATTGCATAATCAATATTTACAGCAGTTTCAGATATATATGTACTCTCATTCAGTTATATTCATGCCATTCAGTCAGTTATTTTTCATGCATATAAATCCATGCATTCATTCTTACCTCACCCAGTATACCAGTACATTCAAAGTACTAGCGCATACCTTTCTTTTGCACTTGATGTCTTATATCATAGATTCAAACGCACGGGATCCTAACCGTACTTAGCAACCCATATCATCATCAACAGATTTAGTGGTGAGTCCTCATAGTTCAAGGATAGAGTATTATTTCAATTTATTAGTACTTCAGTAGTTAGAGTTAGTTGGGGGTCTTGTCCCACTAACTCCACTTTCAGACAGCTCAGTTAGAAGATTTTCAGACTAGAGTATTTCAGACGGATGTTCAGGTTACAGTATTGATTTTCAGTTTTAAGCTTTTGATTTTAGGTTTGAACCTTACGGTAATTTTTCACCTAATTTCCACATTATACAGTATTATTATTCAGTGATTGTAGCAGGCACCAGTCATGGGTTAGCTTGTGGTCCTTTGGGATTATGAGCATCGTGTGACATCTGGGGTGCAGACTCGGGGTATTACATGCCCTTGGGAAATTAAAACTCAAAACTGGATTGGAAATACTGATTTTGGCCTTCGGCACAACGCGGTACATTCACATTCCCCATTTTGTCCAATAGTGCGATGCGGTGCTATCGCGTTGCGCCACTAGAAATGAATAATTCTAAACTGGCACCTTGGCGCGATGCGGCACCATCGTGGTGCCCACTGATGCAAAATTTCCCCTTGGTGTGATACGGTGTTATCGGGGTGGTCCACTAGAAGAGGACGAACATGATTTTGTCCATCATCGCGATGCGGCCTTATCGCGATGGACTACTGTCTCTTACTAAAAGTGTCATAACTTCTCACTCGAGAATCGAATTAAGGAAAAATTGGTGTATTTGGAAAGTTAATTTAATTTCCTATAATTTGGTGGGTCTTGAGCTGGAAAATTCTAAGCAGAACAAACGATAAGCTCGTTTGAAGTTGACTAAAACAATATTCTTCTCAAAAATTCAATCGGTAAGGAATATTTTGATTCGTCTAATAGATGAGAGTTATTTGAGGCCTTAATATCATCAAACTCACTCATAAAACTACTAAAGAACTATAATATACTTTGCATGAGATTGAAACATGGCTCTAATATTAGTTTGGATTTTTAGGGTATTACAAGAATGGACAAATATTATAACCAAAACCACCATCTATCAAAACCCTATTCACAATTTGGTAGTAATATTTGACTGCGATATGAAATGCTTTATTGTAATCATCTCTTTCTGACTGTAGCTCATCATCTTGCAAAGAGATCTTATTTGCTTCCACTATACGCTTGATTGTTGCAGCCAAAGTTTTGCTTATTATCTCTTTTGGTATGCTAACTCCGCCTAATATTTCTATCAAAGCATTATTATGGGCTTCAAAGCTTATAAGCAAGGACATAATGGATATATGGGTTGATGCCAGCTGTTCTTTAACCGAATAATCCTTAGGCTATATCTTCTTCTAAAATTTGTGGATTCTAAATTAGTAATATTATTCTTTGGACTTTGTTTTTTCTTGAGAGCTCCTCAATTCAGATCCTCTGGGGCATAGCACCTTCCAGACTTAGTCATTCCCAAATCTACAATGACATCTATCATCTTGCCCTTGGCTTTAACTCGATAATCCTATTAGACTGCTTTAGATTTATAGTCAGGCTTTCCAGTGGCTATAGTCGTTACTACAACTCTCAACAGGTAGGCTAAAATAGTCAAAGGCTCTCTCAACTGAACTGTGATAAAAGGTTAGGTTGGATATATAATGACAACTTTTTCAGTATTCCAAATAGTCATAACAACTCCATCCAAGTCATACTCTTCCTCTAGAGTAATCATGTTGACTTCTTGATTCTCATGGTTCAGCAAGGTGTTATTGTTCACATTTAGAGTATTTATGGTGCATTTGATCACTCTATTTTTATTAGAGACTCATTCTAGTTCTTCAAACCATAATAACACTCTTTCGTGTCATGCCCCTATACTCCCTAGTGATAATCACATTGCTTGTTTCTATCAAAGTTTTGAGAGGTTGCATCAGGGGTTTTTCCTTTGATTGACTACCAAAAATCTTGCTGCCCTTAACCTCTTAAATAATTTAGCCAAAGGTTCATCTATAGGTGTGTAGGTATGGATATTTATGGCTTGGATATTTGGATGTGGTCTTGGTGCATGTGCTGGTCTATTTTAGTGAATTAGAGCTTGGACAGGGGCATATGTTCTTGGCAAGTTTTGGTGTATTGGAGATGGAAGTGGATTATAATGTGGCCGAGTATAGTATACCAGAACATGTGCAATAATTTGGTGGTTGTTAGGTAATGGTCGAAAGAACTTCTAAGTTAGTAGTATGGTGTGATAGTTGACACATCTTCCTTCTTCTTTATGTTGCCACCAATGTAACCTGACTGTATGGATTTACTTGTTGCTTGCAATTCAACCATCAACTAAATCTTTCTTGACTTAATGTCTTCTTCTATGAAATATCCCATCTTGACCAAATCTTTGAACGTATATACCATCATCGACATTATCTTATGAAAGAAAACTCCTTTTTGAGCTCGAATAAAGTACATGAAGGGCTCACTCTTATCTAGTAAGAGTCGGATTATAGCAAACTCAGTCCTCTATCACCATGCATATTCTTGAAATGACTCTGATGGCTTCTTTTGTATGTTAGCCAATGAGAATCTGTCTGGGTGATTTTGGTATTAAACCTGAAGTAACTTATGAAATCTTCAATTATTTCCTATAATTAAACCACTTATATGGGTCTTGGTGAGTATACCAATTCAAAGCTTCTCCTGACAGACTTTGAATAAAAAACTTCACCCTTCCTTCCTACGCCGACCAGTTTGTCACAATAGGGTCTTAGATGTGTATGCGGATCCCACTTTCTATCAAATACATCAAACTTTTATGGTTTGTAAATGACTATCATGTCGATGTCTGCATGGATGTATAGGTCATCATAATCCAAGATCTCGGTTCCCCAGGTGACTTGCATATTTCTAAATACCTATTCTAAGATTTCGAGTTGAGTTGCTATCAACCCTTTTACTTTTAATTAGACATCTTACTCTAATCCCACATACTGATTGATCTAATATGGTGCTTTTACAGCCATAGATATTGTGAAATTAGGAGGTTCAGTAGTATATACCAATGTCCTAAGTACCTCACAAGTGATATGTGCCTTCAGGTATGTGTTGTATCATCGAGTGAACTGGAACAGTGAAGTTCTGAGTTGGAAATAAAAGATTAGGTGCAACTCTGATGACAAGAATAGGAGCAAGTGGAGCTTAAGCATAATTAGGAACATATGGTGTTTGCATAGTCGGGTTTGTTAAGTTGGCGGGAATGACTAGAAGTTGTTCAATATTTGGAAATTTGAATTGAGCAGGGAAGGTAGCAACCATAAGCTTAGTCACTCCCCACACTTGGCACAGTTCTTTATTTAGAATCTCAATTACTTGTGCCGTGTTGCCTATTTGTTCATCATTTTAAGTAACTATTAGCTTTTGGGAAGTTTTGGCACCATCTATCGGTACTATTAAGGCGATGTTGGATTGTTTGGTCTTTTTCCTTTAGATTGAAAGTTGTATTATGACTCAACTAGTTTGCAAGTCGATACAGATCGGTGTTCTTTCTTTAGGTATTAATAATGAATAAAAAGGAAAATAAAAAAAAGAAAAAGGTAAACTATTTTATCTTGGGATAAGTTGAAAGGTATAACAAATATAACACATATATACACCAAGTTGGCAACATTCAAAAATACATCCTAATATGAAGCCTCTTTTTGCTAGAGGTCAGCCTATATTACAATTATTTTGATGATAAATGGTCTATTTGAACACATTTGGATTTGGGATAAACATGAATTTCATTAAGCAAGGGACGAATTTTGAAGGTTACAATGAAATGAAGAAAGTAGAAGTTTAAAAAGGAAAGTACATGGGTGGATGCAAAGGCATACAATGGTATTAGAAATGCAGCTTATAGGGGAATGTAAAAAGAACAACAAGGACAAAAAATATAAGGCCATATGGCATCCTCATCATCGTCACTCACATCATAATATGAACTTAGGTGTTACTCTGGGGATCCATCGGGGTTATACTCAGGTGCTAAGTCTGTATCTATCACCCCTCCTCGAGGATTTCTTCCATCCATTCCTAGGGGTCTTCTTTAGGATTTTATTTTGGGTCTTTATCTAGGTCTTCCTTAGGATCTTTTTCAGGGTCCTCTTTCTCTTTCTTCTTTAGCTCTTTCAAATCATCCTCAATCACTGGTATCATATAATCGACAAAGCCTGGAACTATTGATTATACATATGTGTGGTGAATTCCATGCAAGTGTAACATCCCGTACTTTTACCTAGCTTAAATTCGTCACAAAAATGTCAAAGACTTGCTTTAAAGATGAATACATACTTGTGGAATCATCAAGATTTTAACTTTTTGTTGTGTGATAAATTGAATAAGATTTCCATTGATACCAAATTCTCCCAAATCTAACACCTGAGCGAAGAGTTAGAGCCATTTTAGTAAGATAGTGTACCACCTGAGCCATCAGCGCGTTGCGGATCCAGTCAAAATGGAAATTGTTAAAAACCAGTAAGCCTTCACGATATTGGCACTTCGCGCCAAGGTTCAATTTCAGAATTATATTTTTCCAGTGTTCTGAAGCAATACCGTCGTGTCGCGGTGAACTTTCAAGTCTCGATAGTGGCGAATCACGCCAGGGGTCTAGATCGGGAAAATTTCACAAAAAATTAAAGTTGTGCTCAGGGTTAAAATAGTATTTTCCATGATTTTATTCCACCCAGATGTGGGATTTATGCCCTAAAAATGTGTAAAACCCTTCATTATTCACTTTTGCCCAAAATCAAAAGGTAGTTCTCTCTCAAGAAAATAAACCCTACCTCTCAAGAATCAAGGTCAATCCCAAGAATTTCTACAAAAACTTCAAGAATCTCACAAATTAAGGTATGTTAGATGTTCATCTATGGGTCCCTTCCACCTATAGAGTCAAAGAATCCGTTTTTAAAACTTCAAGAATTATGATTCATGATTTACATGTATGAAATTGGATTGTGTTCATGTTTTGACATTTATTGAGTTTCAAACCATGATTAATGGTAGATTCCATGAAGTTGTATAGTATGTATGTTGAATTGAGTAATCCCCATGTTATAATCCATAAATTTGCAAGTTGATTGTTGTATCCATGTTAACCCTAAGTGTTTATGATTTAATGAACCAAGTATGCTTCCTATGTGTTTGATAAATGGTCTATGAGAATGTAATAATGACATTATAGCATGCTAACATGTAATCCTCATTCATGTACAAGTTAATGCATCACAAGTGTTTGATGAAATGTCTCTATAAATGAATTATGACCAAGTGAACATTGTCATGTTATTCAAGATCATGCTTTGCTTTAGTTTTCATGCTATTGAGTCCTGGGGGTATTTAATACCTGAAAATTTAGCTATTTATCTAGAGCCAGTGTCAGTGACCTGATAGTATCAGTCATGTCACGATTAGTAGTACTCTCGGTCAGTTATAAAACTCAGTAGAACTCAGTCAGTTACAGAACTCAGGAAAACTCAGTAAACTCAGTAATAGTCCAGTCCAGTTCAGTATAGTCAAATCAGTGTCTTTCAGGTGGGAGTAGGATTTAGCATCGAGTGAGCCTAGGGATAGAACTGGATCCCTAGAAGCAATCCCTAAGCTCTAGAACTACGTAGCCAGAGTAGGTTATGAGATGTCATCCGTTTGATAGGATTGACATACTCAAGGATCACCCTTTAGATTAGGATTGATCTCAGGGGTCACCCATTAGTTAGGACTGACTCCACAGCAGTTGTCTTTACCCGTGGCACGGTACTGACACCCTTTCAATTGGGGTTACAGAATGGACCCCAACTCAGTTATCTTATCTTATTTAGGGCATATCGGTTAGATGATTACCTTTCATAGTTTCAGTTTCAGTCTTTAGTTTAGAACTCAGCTCAGTTTTACAAAATTAAGACTGTCAGACATAGTCAATCAGTATCAGTAATTAAGTTATCAGTAATTTCAGATATCAGTTATACAGTTATTAGAACTCAGTACTTAGCTTAAAAAAAGTCCAGATACAGTATATATCTATGTATATCCACTGTGCTGCATACTCAGTGATTTCAGTAGTACGAGTTATTCACGTACTCTCATGTTCAGTTACTTTATATCATTTAGTTGGTTATTGTTCATGCATATGAACCCTTGCATTCAGCCTTACCTCATTTAGCATACTAGTATATTCCCACCTACTGACGCATACTTTCCTGCGCTATGATGTTTCATATCATAGGTTCGAACGCTCAGATTTCCGACCACATATAGTAGATTCAGATTCAGCCAGCAGCAGCATATTTAGCAGTGAGTCCTCATAATTTGAGAATATTTTTTATTTAATCATCTCAGTAGACTCAGTATTAGTAGATGGAGTTAGTTGGGGTATTGTCCCATCAACTCCATTTTCAAATATTTTTAGTTAGAGGCTTTTCAGACCAGTTTTAGTCAGTATTTAATTTTACAGATATTATCACAGATGTTATATTTTATCAGTATTTTAGATGTTTTGAACCTTATGGTATTTCAGCCTATTATTCCATATTTATTTTAGTATTATTGATCAGTGCTCACAACATATATCATTCATGGGTTAGTTTGTGGTCCTTCGGGGTCGTAAGCATCGTATGACGACTAGGGGGTAGTCCCGGGTCATTACAGCAAGGAAGTTTTTTTCCCTACCCCACTCAGCCTACGGAATGTTCGTGAATCCTTAGAACCCATCTACACTTGGTCGAGCTATGTAGCTCATAGTATTATGCCATGCGGAATACTCTAGGGTGCACAATCTCTCTCCTTCCATGTTTAATGTAATCATGCAATTCCATTCTATTTGCAGGTTCATCACTCGCAGTGTTTGGATTAAGGAACCATAACCATTTTCATGTAGTACCATGACTGGCTATAGCGGTATATCCTAGACAACTAAGTTGTCTTAGAACTCAAAGAGGTGTATACAACTGAATCTCTCCTAGTCCAATCAACTCAAATAAGTATAAGTGTCGAGTCTTGACAAAGGCCAATATTGAAATCCAATAATACTTCTATTGGAGGGAATCTCTAGCAAGACTAGTCAAAGACATGTGCCACTCTTTCTCTTCAGTGGGTGCAAACCAATACCTCAGGGTCTTCATGGCTCTAGATCCTGTTGTGTGCGTCAATATAGTATTCCACCCATGGAGGATGATGATAGAAGTGTTCTATTACATAGATTTGTAATAAGAAGTTACATTCTCTAAAGAAATTATTCCATCTAGCACAAGCAAAAGACAACCGGAATACCTCGACAAGAATCATATGTATCAAGGTAATTCTCTGTGGCTCTGCGAAGATGTTCATCCATTTTTGAAAAAATATTGATGTCGATACAATGAAATCATATTTGGAAGCATTCCCAAGAAGGTCGGCACAAAGACCCTAGGTCGCATATATACCCACTGTTGGGTACAAATAAATTTATCTCGGTATTCATCATAGCTTTTAAGATGACCATACATTTTAAAAGGTAATCCAACTTCAATTTTTCATCTTTCACATTCCCAAATAATGAAAAAATGTTCAACCCTAAGAGCCTCAGAAAATCTCCTTTCTTACATAAGAAGGGAGTACTAACAATTTCCCTTTAAGCGGTAATTCAACAATTCACTAATCTTCTCCAAGGTGGGAGTGATTTCAAAATCCAATAATTTGAAAGTCACTGTGGCTTGATCCTAAAATTCCATCAACGGAGTAATTAGGGTTTTGTTAGCTGAAATCCTCATGAGTGATATCAAAGCACCTAGATGATCTCAGAACTCTCCACCATGCACTACAGTAATGTTTTGCCACAAATTTTGCAGGTTGTGGGAGGTGATATAACTATTTGGATATTTGGTAGGTTTTAATTGATATTCTTATGAAAATAAAGGGTAAATGGTATGATAAGTTGTTTATTTGAAATCCATTATGTGTTTAAGTTTGGATCATTCATATCAATCTTCACTTAAAAAGTATTTCGTTAGGTTTGTACCTTCAACAAAAGAATGACTTCTTAATTGCATAGACGATGCCTTAGACTATCTCGCTGGTGTGTATGCAACATGACCTATTTATAGAGTATGAGTTTTTCATAAATGTTTAAGAGTAGGACTGAATAAATAAGAGAAGGTATACTAACCTAATTACACCAACTCTTAAACTAAGGAAACCAAAGTAGGTTTGGGGAAGTGTGTGGCACCCCCTGAGTGAACCACATGTATAAAGTGTGTACGACCAATGATTCGATGGAAAAATGCTAATGATAAAGCAGTAACAAGTAGTGTTGATCAAACAAAGAACACAGGTTTGAATTTAGCTTGCGTCCTTTCAAACAAAGAAGGATATAATGTAAATAAAGCAGATAGCATAAATAAAAAGTAGATAATCCCAAATAATAACCCTAAACTAAGCTTGGTATGGTAGAACCTAATGTAAAATCCCTAGCAGAGTCAACACTTTGTCACGCCCTATTTCGAACAAGTGAAACTAGTACACAATATATGGTGGTCATTGTGACTCGAAATTTAGAAAATTCACTTTTAGAGTCGCCACCGTTTTTAGGGAAAGTAGTAAAAACCATTTTTTATATAAAGAATCTTTTTTTGGTCTTTCAAAAAAGTTTGAAATTCTGAGTAAGGGTTTTGGTTACTCTAGGGGAAGGTGTTAAACACCCTCAGAACCTATCTGAAGATAGTCCTTAAACTAAGTTTAGGAAAAAATATTTGGGAAAAGTATTTTTCTTTTTTATTTGCTAAAGATAGTGGTAAGAGAACTTATATTGTTCGAGAAAAAGAAAACTTAAGGTATATAAGTATAACGCTACAATATACAAGGATATAATATAATTTATTGCGAAATGTATATGCATATTCCAAAATGGAGAGAAGAAACTTTTAAAAATAGTATTTTTGTTATAACATATATGTTGGAAAGAATAAAAGATAATTTTACAAGAATATAATGTTTAATGGTATATTATATTATATACATGAATGAAATCGTTTTCAATGTAAAGAAAGATATAATTTTAAAAATGCGTGAAAAGTTATTCATTATAAAATAAATATATAAATCTAAGAGTACGAAGAAGACATAAAAATTTATTGATTTGAAAATAAATTTATACAAATGTGTTTATCACACAGTAAAGAAAAAGACGTTGAAACATATTAGTATTTTAGCTCTTGAGTAAATAAGACGTATATTTAAAATTTAAGTAATCATTTAGTGTATGTTTCCAAAATTTTAATAGATGAAATTAAATAAAAATATAAATCTTGAAAGTGGATAAATAAATATTACAATAATATATATATGTATAAGTATAGTTAAAATAAAGTATAAGTAATAATAATGATTTAAAAGTAAATAAATAAATGTAATAGAGATAAAAATATACCTTGTATATAATTGTGTATAAACATACGTGTCGCGATTCTTAAGCCTTTTGATATTTGAAGAAAACTCAAATCAAGTGTTGGAAAAACAAATCGTGAGTAACATAAAATGTAAAAATTATTGTGATTTATTGAGACACGTCTAAATTGATGAGTGCCTTTTCCCCTTTTTAAAATTCTGAATTTTAGCTACTCGAAGTAATTGTATTAAAACTTTCTTTTGTTTTAAGAAGGCGTTAAAGTTGCAACATTCGTTATTATTCAAAAATATTTGAGGCCAATAATCAGTTTTTATAAAAAGGGAATTAGCCAAATATTAAAAATGCCAAAGCCTTTTCAAAGAGAAAATTCATATTTTATACAAGTTAATTAATTAGGTGTTATGCGAAAATATGAGAATATTAACCTACTTTAAAGGGCACCCTACAAATATTAAAGCGATGTAAACACGGTATCAATTAATTGTAACGCCCCGATTTTTCGAACCGAAACGCTACACGGTGCTCATGACCCTGAAGGATCACAAGCTAACCCATGACTGATATCTATACCTGTAAACTGCATAATATCTCATAAAATATGCCGTAACATGAACTGTAAGGCCATAAGGTTCAATACTGATACATATCTAAAAAACATGGTATAACAATACCAAAAAGAAACATAATTACTGAAGTCTTGACATCTAATCTGACATCTAGTCCGAAAGCCTCTAACTGAACTGAATAAGGAGTTGAAGGAATATGTCTCCAACTAACTCCATGAACTGAAAAACTAATCTGAAATACTGTAGTAAAGTAATAATAATATTGTCCTCGAATGAAGAGGAGCACTGATTGTTGAAATTTGCAATGCTACTGCTGCTCTGAAACTCGTGCCTCTGTACCTATGGCGTCAAATAAAATACCATAGCACGAATGCGTCAGTACGACTGAATGTACTGAGTATACGAGTGAGGTAGGCTAAATGCAAAGGATTTTATATGCATGAACAATGCTGACTGATATGAACGTGAGAATATATACATACATACGTAACTACTACTAAACTCATGGTGATACTGACTACTGAGTCTGAATACTGACAACATGAGTTTACTGATGCTAAGATACTGAATGACTGAGTTTACTGATATTGAGATACTGAAAGACTGAGTTTACTAATATTGATATGTAATTCACTAATAACTGAGGAAATAATACTGTATTACTGAATACTGGGAGACTGATACTATATTATTGATAAAGGAATGATTGTTTCTGATAGTTCTGATTATGAAGAACTGATTTGATTGAACGTATATAACAGTCCTTAAACTGAGCTCGTGATAACATAACTACTGAGTATGAATACTGATGACATATATTTACAGATAACATATCATGAATGATAACTAAATTCTGATAACAGATATATCTGATAACATGAGTTCTGATAACTAATAGCATGAATGACTGTATTTGACAGTCCTAAATCTGATGGAACTAGCTGAGTTCCGTACTGTACCTAAGTTGACTGTATCAGATAGTCCTGATATCCTGAAGAACTATCTGAGTTCTTTTACTGAGATTGATACTGAAACTGTGGGAAGTAGTTATCTAACCGACATGTCCCAAATACGCTATAATAGCTAAGCTGGGGTCCAATCTCTACCCTGATTAGAAGGGTGTCAATACTGCCCCACTGGTAAGGACAAACTGTGAGTGAACCTCATTTGGCAGGTACTATAATGAGAACGGTGGGAACCCTCATTTGATAGGTTAAGCCACATCATCTACCCTCAACTGACAGGTATTGATGTCTCAACCTATGCTGGCTATATAGTTCTGGAACGCAAGGACTGCTTCTAAGAATCACACCCTCTACTGGCAGGTGAGTTCCCATCCTTAGGTTTGCTTGGTGCTAAATCCTACTCCCAACTGAATGACACTGAACTGATTATACTGAACTGATTTTCTAGTTCATACTAGAATTAACTGAACTATTACTGATTGTTCTGTTTAACTGAACTGAAAATGGACTGAGTTTATTGAGTTCTGATGACTAGCGAAACACTACTGAATTCTGTTAACTAACTAAATACTATTGAGTTCTATTAGCTGAATGAGTTTACTGATGTCTTAAATAAATACTGAACTAAATTGTACTGATACTGAGATTTACTGAATTCCATAGACCGATAAAATATTACTGAGATTACATAGATTACTGAGTACTGAGTAAAGCTGAACTGATACTGCCTTTACATGAGTTTTTCTGAGTCATGAGACTGACTGAAGTCTACTGAACATGGCTTGAATGAGAGTATCGTGAAAACATGACATGGCTCTAGGTACACAACTATATTTTTTGGGTACAAGTACCCCCAGGACTTGATGGAAGGAAACTGACACACATGACTGACTTGATCATAAGAGTAGAGTCCATAATTTATAATATCATAAGTAGGGATCTCATACTAAGCATGGTTATCAACAATGTATTACATGGAAAGGATTTTATATCACATGGAAGTACTTGCATAATCTTAATATCATGTTCATTGCATAATCATATTGGCAACACATACCAATAGCATGGAAGTTCATGTGAATTGCATGGTTATCATACATCTTGTTCATAAGTAGGATTTGCAAGTAAACATAGCACAATCTTATAAGAATAGTTCATGAGTATTCCAACAACATTTACAAGGCACATTATCAACATAGAAGTCATTAGAACGTAAGGGCATATCATGAATCCTTCACTTAGTCACAATTTAGCTATATTGCATGATTTATAGTTTCTTAGGAATTTTATCAAACACCTTACATGCACATCTTAAGCATAGGTGAAATTATCAAATTATACATCATGAACAACCAAATTTACATGTTTCCCAACTCATATGATATCATGAATTCATAAAAACATATAAAGATTCCATCTTGGGAATCACCCAATATCAAAAACATGATCATCAATACCCAACAATATAGAAATCATACTTTATAATGAAAAAGAGGGTTTTTGAGCTTTATGGATGAAAGGGATCCATAAATCAACACAACACATACCTTAGTTCATGATTTTTGGAAGATTGACGGAGAGATTCTTGGATTTGAGTCTTGAATTTGGATTCCCTATTGAAACCCTAGCCTTGTTCTTGAGAGCTTTTTGAGAGAGGAGAGTATATTTTTCTATAATTGAGCAAAAATCCCGTGTTTATGGTATATATAGGGGTGGAAAATGACCAAAATACCCCTTGAAAAACAAATAAGGTCAAATTTGTCCCTAATTGACTGTTTGATAGGCTGAAGTAAATCAATAATAAATTTTTACTTAGATGTCTAAATTGGATGAAACTAATTGCATTAGAAAGAAGACTCAAAGAGCTTTCCATTGATATATAGAAGTTCTCCGAATTCATTATATACAGAAAGTGATGACCGTTTGAAGTTGACCCTAAAATGCTGAAAAAAACTGGGTACAAAGGCTATAATAGGGCTCCGCGGCTCAAATGCCTTTAGCTACTGGTTCGGGCAACCAAACATGCCCTTACACTACTATAAAAATTCCAAAACTCACCCGGAATGTACTAAGAGTTTGACCGATCGTAGCGCAACTTGAAAATCGAACAAACGGAGGTCGGAAAGGTCGCTAAATAAATTCCCAAAGTTTGGAAGTATAAAAATGAGACTAAGTATTGAGAACTTAGTAAAATATTCTAAGTGTTAGAGCTTGTAAAGCTTAATGAGCTAAATTTTAGACTTAGGATTTTACGGAGTCTTACAACATCTCCCCCTTGGGAACATTCGTCCTCGAATGGAACTGACTGAGAGGGGAAAAGACCAACTGAACATGAATAAATGGAACATGTTCTCATAACTTACGTGACTGATGAACTAAATATATCATACTAAACATGCATATCTGATGCATGTATAACTGATTTATGAATGTAGGTCTTAGTGTTCTGGTGAGCTGAGTTTCTCAAACAGGAATGCATATTTGATGCTTAACTAATAAGGCAGATCCATGCATATCTGATGCATGATTATATGACTGACATGATACGTGAATGCATGACTGAAAGTACTGATGAGTTGATTACGCATATCTGATGTGTAGATTCATGACTATACTTACTCATAAACATGCAATGGTAAAGGTACCAAGTTTGAACTGAAAACTGAGCATGGAACTGAATACCAAGTTTGGTACTGAAATATGAACATGAGAACGAGTAAGTTTAAAGAAAACTGTTACCTTGAACTGAAACTACCGATAAGTTTGAGATTAATTACTCCATATGCATGATCGGAAACATGAGAACATAACTGAGTCTGGGACACGATAGATAAATTGAATATCATGATCTAAACTAAATCTTGAAAACATGGTATACGACTGAAGTTGGAGTTTGAGGGTTAACTTATGAGTACCCCTTCTCCAAACTGGATTCATCAAAAGAAAAGAGAGCAGCATATTTATGTCATAAAAGTTTGGTGGTATGATGTATCTCCCCCTTGGGACACTATGTCCCTCAAAGAATACTGACTTGGATGAGCTACTGAGGGAAATTGAGGTGATGCGTAAGACACCTAGGAACTGAGTCATGATTGAATAACTAGGATCTGAAACTAAGACATGACATATTAACTGAGCTGAACACGAGTGCATAAATATACTAACTTATCTAATAAAATGAATAATTGATAGCTGAATACTGGATCTGCAAAGCTAAAATGTACTTAGTCTGAATAGCTGGGTTGAGATTTTTGAGTTTCGTGCATAGGAGATGAGGACTAACTGAGTAGAATGAGGTATCTGAGCATGGATTCATGAAGTGTATATTATTTACGAATGTGAGACCAAGCATTCGACATGACTCTGAGGTATTCTATAAACTGGGGTACTGAAATACTGATAACTGAGTACTGACAACCTGAATGCTATGGTCACGCATGTCTGGAACTGAACTGAGTTTCAAATCTGGTTACTGAATTGAAGACGACATTATAACTAAGCCTATAGCTAGTATAGAAGTACTGAATTTTGAGGCTAAGTAACTGGTAATTGAAGCCATGGTTTTGTAGGACTATCTGAGTCCTTTACTGAATGTTGATTTCTAAACTATCACTGTAACTGAGTTTTAGACTGATACTGAAGTACTGAATTCAAGGACTGAACACTGATCACTAAGTGCTGGATACTGAAACTATAATTAAGTTGGAAACCGAGTTTTTGATGGCTACATGCTGGGGATAGACATAAGTCAAAGATCTAAATGTACACTTACACTTTGTACTTTCCCAACTTTTAAATACAACCCCTTGCTAGACGTTTACTTGCACATTTATCATGACATTCAAGCCTATCTTCACAACTACACCCTCGTGCAAAGTAAGCATGCAACAATCTTTTCTTATCTAAACAACTGCTCATCACTATACTGTTCTATAAAGAGAGTTAACTGGAGGAGTAAATCAGGAGGACCTGAAACATGAATAGATACAAACTAAACTTGACACATAACTGCAACTTAAGGAATAAAATATCAATAGTTTGGATTAACCGATAAGGTATGAACTGAGGATATACATGACGTAGTCTAAATGTATCTGATATGTAGGGGTATAGCATGAGTCATGGAAGCTAAGTATACTGGAAAGCATGATATGGGTATATGAGTCATGAGCTGCATGACCTGAGTCTAGAGTTTCTGTACTCGTGGGACATGATTCATAATATCGAGAGAGCTGGAACTGAACCCCTTATACTGGGAACTGAAGGCACACATAATCCCATGGAAAGTGTGTGAAAGTAGATTATGCTCATGTAACATGATTCGTACTGCAGAGTAAACTTGAACCCCTTATACTGGGAACAAAAATCATACATGATTTATGGGAAAAAGAAATGCATGAGTCTGGTTCGTGACCATAGAGTTGACATGCAACTCCTGAGTGGATTTTTTTATGATAGCTGAGGTGAAAAAATCTGCACTGAGATAAGGATGGGTCAAGAATTGTCTTCCCTTACTGCTTTCTATACATACTGGCTCTACTACTGGAGTCTAAGAGACTGACTTGGTCACTGGATCTATTATCACATACCTACATTCTGTTCAACACCTGCTTGTCTTTCTAAACACATCATTTGATTCTGTTTCCTCATATACTGCTAATATCACATTCACACTTTCATGCTTAATTTTAAGTCAATAAACTTAAATTCTTCTTCACGTGCTAGCATTGTTCAAACCTACTAATTCATGTTGGTAAAACTATCCCCATGAATACATAATCTAATCAGACTAGATAATACTATCCTAACTCATTTACTGCTAAACTCTTGGGTCCATGCTTAAAATTCTAGGTCTATACTGTCATAGGATTTTGAGAAGGGATCTAATGGCATATCAAAAATTGGATTTGAGTTTACAAAGGAGTTCTCATGATCATAAATAAAATTTGTACAACTTTGGAACATGAATGAACTAAGGGGATATTGTCTGAGCATGTGGCAAATCCCATAACTGTCTCCAGGGACTGCATGAGAAAGTCCTATCTTTAGGAATTGAGCTTCACTATTTCTGTTACCTTGAAAGTAAGGTAAGGTTGACATGAGGGGAGCCTGATATGAATCTACATGGGTTCCTTAGAGAAACTTGCTATAGCACGATCTTATGACATGAAAGAAGGGAAACTGTTCCTAAAATATCTCATAGCCTCCTACACATAAGTGTGGTGCACAACACGTCCATGTACAAGACTCTACTTGATGCAGCTTTCAGACTTCCTCGGACACTGTTGAACCTTAGGCTCTGATACCAAGTTTGTAACGCCACGATTTTCTGAACCAAAATGCTACATGGTGCACATGACCCCGAAGGACCACAAGCAAATGCATGACTGATATCTGTACCTATAAATTACATAATATCTCATAAAATATGTAGAAACATGAACTGTAAGGCCATAAGGTTCAATACTGATACATATCTGAAAAATATGGTATAACAATACTAAAAAGAAATATAAATACTAAAGTCTTAACATCTAATCTGACATCTAGTCTGAAAGCCTCTAACTAAACTAAATAAGGAGTTGAAGGAACATGTCTCCAACTAACTTCATGAACTAAAAAACTAATCTAAAATACTGTAATAAAGTAATAATAATATTGTCCTCGAATGAAGAGGAGCACTGATTGCTGAAATCGGCAATGCTACTGCTGCTCTAAAACTCGTGTCTCTGTACCTATGGCGTTAAATAAAACACCATAGCGCGAATGCATCAGTACGACTGAATGTACTGAGTATACGAGTGAGGTAGGCTAAATGCAAAGGGTTTTATAAGTATGAATAATACTGACTGATATAAATATGAGAATACATACATACATACGTAACTACAACTAAACTCGTGGTGATACTAACTACTGAGTCTGAATACTGACAACATGAGTTTACTGATGCTGAGATACTGAATGACTGAGTTTACTAATATTGAGATACTGAATAACTGAGTTTACTGATATTGATATGTAATTCACTAATAAGTGAGGAACTGATACTGTATTATTGAATACTGGAAGACTGATACTATATTATTAATAAAGAAATGATTGTTTCTGATAGTTCTGATTATGAAGAACTGATTGATTGACCGTATATAGTAGTCCTGAAACTGAGCTCGTGATAATATGACTAATGAGTATGAATACTGATGACATATATTTACTGATAACATATCATGAATGATAATTAAATTTTGATAACTGATTTATCTGATAACATGAGTTCTGATAACTGATAGTATGAATGACTGTATCTGACAGTCCTAAATCTAATGGAACTAGCTGAGTTCCGTACTGTATCTGAGTTGACTGTATTTGACAGTCCTGATATCCTGAAGAACTAGCTGAGTTCTTTTGCTGAGACTGATACTGAAACTATAGAAAGTGGTTATCTAACCGACATGCCCCAAATACGCTATAATAGTTAAGCTGGGGTCCAATCTCTGCCCTGATTGGAAGGGTGTCAATATCGCGCCACTGGTAAGGACAAGCACTAAATGACCCTCATCTGGCAGATACCCTAATGAGAATGGTGGGAACTCTCATCAGACAGGTTAAGCCACCTCATCTACCCTTAACTGATAGGTACTGATGTCTCAATCTATGCTGGCTACATAGTTCTAGAACAAAAGGACTACTTCTAAGAATCACACCCTCTACTGGTAGGTGAGTTCCCATCCTTTGGTTCGGTCGGTGCTGAATCCTACTCCCAACTGAATAACACTGAACTGATTATACTGAACTGATTTCCTAGTTCATACTAGAATTAACTAAACTATTACTGATTGTTCTGTTTAACTGAACTGAACATGGACTGAGTTTATTGAGTTCTGATGACTAGTGGAACACTACTGAATTCTGTTAACTAACTAAATACTACTGAGTTCTATTAGCTGACTGAGTTTACTGATGTTTAAAATAAATACTGAACTAAATTGTACTGATACTGAGATTTACTGAATTTCATAGACTGACAGAATATTACTGAGATTACGTAGATTACTGAGTACTGAGAAAACTGAACTGATAATGCCTTTACATGAGTTTTTCTGAGTCATGAGACTGACTGAAGTCTAATGAACATGGCTTGACTGAGAATATCGTGAAAACATGACATGGCTCTAGGCACACAGCTATATTTTTCGGGTACAAGTACCCCCAGGACTCGATGGAAGAAAACTGACACACATGACTGACTTGATCATAAGAGTAGAGTCCATAATTTATACTATCATAAGTAGGGATCTCATACTAAGCATAGTTATCAACAATGTATTACATGGAAAGGATTTCATACCACATGAAAGTACTTGCACAATCTTAATATCATGTTCATTGCATAATCATATTGGCAACACATACCAATAGCATGGAAGTTCATATGGATTGCATGGTTATCATACATCTTGTTCATAAGTAGGATTTGCAAGTAAAAATAGCACAATCTTATAAGAATAGTTCATGAGTATTCCAACAACATTTACAAGGCACATTATCAACATAGAAGTCATTAGAATGTAAGGGCATATCATGAATCCTTCACTTAGTCACAATTTAGCTATATTGCCTGATTTATAGTTTCTTAGATATTTTATCAAACACCTTACATGCACATCTTAAGCATAGGTGAAGTCATCAAATTATACATCATGAACAACCAAATTTACATGTTTCCAACTCATATGATATCATGAATTCATAAAAACATATAAAGATCCATCTGGGAATCACCCAATATCAACAACATGATCATCAACACTCAACAATATAGAAATCATACTTTATAATGAAAAAGAGGATTTTTGAGCTTTATGGATAAAAGGGATCCATAAATCAACACAACGCATACCTTAGTTCATGATTTTTGGAAGATTGACGGAGAGATTCTTGGATTTGAGTTTTGAATTTGGATTCCCTATTGAAACCCTAGACTTGTTCTTGAGAGCTTTTTGAGAGAGGAGAGTATATTTTGCTGTAATTAAGCAAAAATCTCGTGTTTGTGGTATATATAGGGGTGAAAAATGACCAAAATACCCCTAGGAAAATAAATAAGGTCAAATCTGTCCCTAATTGACTGTCTGATAGGCTGATGTAAATCGATAATAACTTTTTACTCAGATGTCTACATTGGATGAAACTAATTGCATTAGAAACAAAACTCATAGAGATTTCCATTGATATATAGCAGTTCTCCCAGTTCATTATATACAGGAAGTTATGATCATTTGAAGTTGACCCTGAAATGCTGAAAAAAACTGGGTACAAAGGCTATAAGAGGGCTACGCGGCTCAAACGCCTTTAGCTACTGGTTCGGGCAACCACACATGCCCTTACACTACTATAAAAATTCCGAAACTCCCCCAGAATGTACTAAGAGTTTGACCGATCTTAACGCAACTTGAAAATAAAAAATTGGAGGTCGGAAAGGTCGCCAAATAAATTCCCAAAGTTTGAAAGTATAAAAATGAGACTAAGTCTTGAGAACTTAGCAAAATATTCTAAGTGTTAGAGCTTGTAAAGCTTAATGAGCTGAATTTTAGACTTAGAATTTTACGGGGTCTTACATTAATAAAATTTTAATAATTAATAATTATTAAATGCCATTCCAAGTTTCAAAAAGACTAACAACATAGCATGAATATTTAATAAAGAGAAGAGACTAAAAGGTACTAGACTCCTAACGGAGTTTGAACTTCTAGTTTACACAACTTCGAGGTTCTGTGATCATCCTAATAGTTGACCCAATAGTTGGGTCGAGATGGAGTTTCAATCTAAACTCCAACTCTACGGTTCACATGAAAATAAAGAGAAAAGAAAAAAAGGATTAGTAACTAACCCAAAAAAGATGAAATACTATGAACTACATATTAAAGAAAAAAATACATGACAATCAAGAATACATTTCACGAAAAAAATAGATAAAAGATTAAGCTAAGTTAGATTCTAATATCACAAATGAACTGGTTCTTGAACCAACAGGACAAACAATCCAAAAATAACTTGATAAAATTTATCTAACTCTTTCCAAGGTGACAAAGATAAACAAGTGCATATTAACAAAAATATGTCATCAACCCCCAACAGTACATATAATACAATGAATAATAATGACATTAAAACTCCAAGTTAGGTTCATAAGGATAGCCCCCTAATTTACCTAAAGACAAGCAACAACTAAGAGGGCTTTGAAAGATTAAAATGCTGATATATAAGGGATATTGAAAAATTCATGAAAAACATAAACGGGTAATTACCCAAAAAGCTGAAACATTAGTAGATATAAACCATAATCATCCTTTTTGCCTCTTTTCTACTATAAGTTTCAATGGTGTTTAGCGAAAAGAGACATCTCGTACTAAGATGTTTGGTGAACGCATATAATATTTCATATAAAATAAACAAACTACCAAGATCAAACTACTAATTTTGCAGCTCATTCACAATTCCTTTACAATTAATACTCTTATCGTTATTATTTGTGAGAAAACACACAGCAAATAAAATGGAATTAAAACAAAGAGAAAATCAAGTTGCCAACTTGATGTCAATTTTCATTTATCCAAACTAGATGTAAAATGGTGGAATCACTCAAGACAAAAATTCAAAACTAGAAAAGGATAAATTTCAAAACAAAAACATGTATCTCAACTCGTTTGAAAAAGAATAAGCAAAATTACTTGAGACCGAAATTCACCACTTATTCACAAAAATCAGACAAAAGATAAGAAAAGGTGAAGAAAATGAAAGTGAAGCAAAGGACGGATTAACAAAATAGATCAGCATAACTCCACACTTTTCATTTAAACACAAATCTTCGAAACTATATTAACTCTAATCCACATGCTATTATGTAGTTAAAGATAGAGGCAACCCCTATAATGACCAACTCAAAGCCAAACGGGACTCATTAACATGACCGGGGCAAGTAATGAATACACAACAATCACATACTACCAAAGACTATATACAAGAATAAATATTGTTATAAACATGTTCTACGACATTAGATGTTCAAGAAATAATAATTATATTTTGACTAAAATAATTATTATTATGAGGAAATTTGTATAAGTATCACCCAAATTTCAATAAAACAATTTATGTTTGTGGTCACGTTTCCACACCTCCTATCCAATATTTTTTCATGAAACTAATATTAAAACACATATACTAAAATCAACTTGACGGAACGACAAAAATCTGCGACACACATATGAAAAGCAGAAATTTAATGAGTGATACGATTTCAAAAGCTGAAATAATCATAATAAGAATAGAAAAACAGAGAAACAATGAAAGTAGGAGATATTTTACATGTTTTTCGCACACTTAAATGGAAATCGACAATGAACCTTAAGGCAAAATCATGTTTTAGACTTGATTTATCGGAGAACAAAATACATTTGAAATTAAAATAAATTATATATTCACATAATCGAAGCAAACAAAAGATAAGGAGATGACAAGTGAAAATGAAAGAGTAAAAATTTCATATATTCCATATGTTTAGACCCAAGACAACCATGTAATAAGCAGGGAAAGTTTATAAACCCGTACAGCTGGATTAGATTTGTGATGAACAATGATAATACTGACATAAACTTGAAACAAAATTACACTTATGAAGTCGATTCACGAAAAATTAGCAACAACACTATAATTAAATCTTAAAATTAAAAGCAGACCACATGTTCACATATTTGAGGGAGAAAACATAATAAACTTGTAACTAAATTACTAGTCGCGAAGAGTACAGAGAAAAATTTTTACAACACCAAAAAGTTAAAATTAAACATACATATCAGAACTTCCTCTTTTTTTTTCCAAAGATATGCATCATATCAAAAGAAAAAAAATAACAATTACTCCATCAGATAAACTTTTCCAAAATATTCTGGGATCTCTTTAATGTTGCATCACTCCATAAAAAAATTTCTAATCAAAACAACAACTATTATTGAGAGTTAGAATCTCCACTTAAATAATATAAAAATTTAAATATAAAAATCTTTAATATATTATATATATCATCGTAATAAAGATCAAAATAAAAATTTGAATCATCATTATCACAAAATATGATATTCTCTTGCGTATATGTTTTTTTTTTTTATCAAATTCCGTATAAGGATCGATCCTACACCTCAACATCTTAATTTCATCACAAAAATACACACCTGTCATCACTCTCATTTGCAACCTTACTCTCATCCTTAATCTCATGACTACTATTCACCTTCACTTGTTCTAGATTTTTAACTAGCGCAACTTCATAAATAAAGTTATCGAAATCTTTCAAGAGAGTCTTGTTTATTCATTAAAATAATTTTTTTTCTATACTTCTTTTTATGCACAAAAAAGGCTAATATAAAAAGATATGACCATTTCCAGGATTTTTCAAGCCAAATCGCATTATGGAGTTGTATTTTTTTGTTCTTGAATACAAGAACTGTAAATAATAGTAAGATTACCACAAGAAGCTAGTTTATTACATATAATTCTTAAAACTAGCCTAGTAATAATAAAGAAAATATCTTGATATGCATGTAATAGTGGCAGTGTAGAATCTGGGGGAGAAGGCATAATGAATTTGTGACTAAATTTTTAGCATCGAAGAGTACACAAGAAATTTTTCACAACCAAAAAAGTTAAAATTAAACAAACAGCGCATAGCTTACTCTCCTTCTTTTTCCAGCTATGTATCATATCAAAAACATAAAACAACAATTACTCTATCAAAGAAATCCTTACAAAATGTTCCCACTTCAAAATGTTCTGGTATCATTTCTATGGTGCATGACTCCACCAAAAAATATCTAATCAAATAACAATTAGTATTGAGAGTTAGAATCTCCACTTAATTAATATAAAAATTAAAACATCAAAATATCAATAAATTAAATACATAGTATAAAAATATCACAATATAATATCGTCGTAATAAAAATCACAATAAAAATTCATCATTATTACAAAATTTGATATTCTCTTGCTCATAGGTAGGTTTTTATCAAATCTCTATAAGGATCGATCCGACTCCACTACAGTTCGAATTTATTAAAAAAATACATATCCCGCTATCTAGATACACTCACTCTTATCCACAACTTCTCTCCCAACTCGACTACTATCCACTTTACTTGTTCTAGATCTCTCACTAGCCCAGCTTCATAAACAAAGTTATCATAAACTCTCAACAGAGTCTCATTTTTTCTTTTTTGGATAATAATTTATATTATATATCATATATATATATATATATATATATACACACACACAAAAAAAAAAAAACACACACTTCTTTTTGTGTACGAAAAAGGTTAATATTAAAAGAAAACATAGTCATTTCAAGAATATTTTAAGATAAATCACATTTTAAAGTTTTCTTTTTTGTTCCTGTATATTAATTATTTTTGATGTTGTATTCTTAAAAAATACGTAACTTTTAATTTTACATATTAATATGGTTATTAATAAGAGTAACGATTAATTTTAGTTATTAAGATATTTATCATTTTTTTGGTGTTGTTGTTAAAACTTTATTTATTAACATGAAGTTTGAGTTATTTAGTTTAAAGTTTTAAAATAGTTTTGGTAAACATTAGATAGTAACGTTTTAGATAAATTTTTAAACATATTTCACAATCTTCACTATTATTTCAAGTAACGTTGAAAACATGAATTAAGCAACAACACCACAACCAAATCTTAAAATCAAAAGAGGACCGCATGTTCACATATGGGGGAGAAAACATAATAAACTTATAACTGAATTTGGGGCTAGTAATTTAGTTACAAGTTTATTATGTTTTCTCCCCCATATATGAACATGTGTTCTGCTTTTGATTTTAAGATTTGGTTATGTTGTTGTTGCTTAATTCATGTTTTCAACATCATATAAAATAATAAAGAAGATTGTGAAATACGTGTAAAAAAATTGTCTAAGAAATTACTAGCTAATGCTTACTTAAAATATCTTAGAACTTTGAACTAAACAACTCAAAATTCATGTTAATAAATAAAATTTTAACAATAACATCCAAGTCGATGTATTACAAAGAAATGACAAATATCCTAATAACTAAAATTAATCTTTACTTTTATTAATAATTATATTAATATGTGAAATTAAATGTTATGTATTTTTTAAGAGTACAACATAAAAAAAAATTAATATGCAAGAACAAAAAACACGAATCTAAAATGTGATTTACCTTAAAAATACTCGAAATGACCATACTTTTTTTTTCTATTAACCTTTTTTATACACAAAAGAAGTATATATGTATATATATATATAGAGAGAGAGAGAGAAAGAATATCCTAAAAAAGATAAACAGAACTCTCGATTACGATAACTTGATTTATGAAGCTGGGCTAGTGAGATATCTAGAATAATTGAAGGTGGATAGACGTCATGATGAGAGAGTTGGGAGTGAGGTTGCGGATGAGAATGGTGACATCCTGATAGCAGAGTCTATATTTGTAAATGAATTCGAGCTGTTGTGGAGAAGGATCGTTCCTTATACGAGATTTCATTAAAAATACAACACATACCCGAGAGAATATCAAATTTTCTGATATGATAATTCAAATTTTTATTGTGATCTTTATTACGACGATATTATATTGTGGTATCCTTATATTATATATACTTAATATATTGAGCATTTTATGTTTTTATTTTTATATATTTAAGTGGAGATTTTAACTCTCAATACTAATTGTTGTTTTGATAAAGAATTTTTTTGATGGAGTCATGCATTATAGAAGTGATCTCAACATTTTGGAGTGAGAACATTTTTGAAGGATTTCTTTGTTTTATGCTTTTGATATGATACATAGTCCCATTAAAGGAGAGTTATGCGATGTATGTTTAGTTTTAATTTTTTGGAGTTGTGGAGAATTTTTTTTGTACTCTTCAATGCTAGTAGTTTAGTTACAAATTCTTTATGTCTTCTCCCTGAATTTTGTACTGCCACTATTGCATGGATATCAAGACATTTTCTTTATTATTACTAGGTTAGTTTTAAGAATTATATATAATAAATTATCTTGTTGGGGTAACCTTACAATTATCTCCAGTTCTTGTATTCAAGAACAAAAAAGACAACTCTATAATTCGATTTAGCTTGAAAAATACTCAAAATGTTTAGATTTTCTTTTTATATTAACCTTTTTCATTCTCAAAACGAAGTATAGAAAAAAAAATTTTATCGTAAAAATAATAAACAAGGCTCTTTTGAGAGATTACGATAACTTGATTTATGAAGTTGCGCTAGTGAGCTATGTAGAACAAGTGAAGGTAGATAGTAGTCATGACGACAAAGTTGGGAGTGGGGTTGTGGATGAGAGTGATGACATCTAGATAGTGAGGTGTATATTTTTGACATGAATTCGAGTTGTTGTGGAGTCGAATCTATCCTTATATGGGATTTGATAAAAAATAACATATACGAAAGAGAATATCATATTTTGTGATAATGACGACTCAAATTTATAACGGCGATATTGTATTGTGGTATGCTTATGTTATATATTTTTAATATATAGATGATTTTTACGTTTAAATTTTTATATCATTTAAGTAGATATTTTAACTCTCAATACTAATTGTCGTTTTGATTAGAAATTTTTTGATGAAGTCATGCAACATAAAAGGGATCCCAAAACATTTTGGAGTGAAAATATTTTGGAAGAGTTTCTCTGATGAAGTAATTGTTGTTTTTTTGCTTTTGATATGATGCATAGTTGGAAAAAAGAGAGGAAGTTATGATATGTATGTTTATTTTAACTTTTTGGGGTTATGGGGAATTACTTTATACTCTTCGGTGCTAGTAACTTAGTTACAAGTTTATTATGTCTTCTCCCCCATATATGAACATGTGGTCGGTTTTTGATTTTAAGATTTGGTTATGCTGTTGTTGCTCATTTTATGTTTTCAACATCACTTGAAATAATAATGAAGATTATGAAATACGTTCACAAAAATTTATCTAAGAAATTACTATTTAATTTTTACCAAAAATATTTTAAAACTTTGAACTAAAAATTCAAAACTTATGTTATTAAATAAAGTTTTAACAACAACATCCAAGTCGATGTATTACAAAGAAATGACAAATATCATAATAATTAGAATCAATATTTATTTTAATTAATAGTCATATTAATATCTACAGTACTTTTAAAAATACTGCACCAAAAATAACTAACATGCAAGAACAAAAAAGACAATTCTAAAATGTGATTTGGCTTAAAAATTCCTAAAATGACCATTTTTTATTTTTTTATTGAACTTTTTTGCATACAAAAAGAGGTATATAAAAAATTTGTTATCCCAAAAAGGATAAACAAGATTCTTTGAAAGATTATGATAGCTTGGTTTAAGAGTTGAGTAGTGAGAGATCAAGAGCAAGTAAAGATAGATAGTAGTCATGATGACAGAGATAGGTGTAACGCCCCGAGACCATCTCCTGAACGTCACACGACGCTTAGAACCACAAGTGATCCTAAGCTAACCCATGATACTAGCATAACCCATGAGAAACAAAATAAAATACATAAAATGAGAAATAATAAGCGGAAGAGATGTCATTAGCTGAACTTGTTCAATACAAAATTGTCTTAAAATATTGACATCACTGGATTATACAAAAGAAAGCTGAAACTAAATAAATCAATCCTGATTGACTATCTATGAAGTCTCTACTAATACTGACTATAGGTAGCCGAGACATGACCCCCAACTACCTCTAATAAATACAACTGAATAAAACACATGATACTGGAACTGTAGTTGACTCAAGTCCTCGAATCAAAAGAACTCATCACCTATTGGATGGAAGCTACAAACTATCTGATTATAAAGCATGGGCTACATTTAGTACCTACATCATGAAGGGATGTAGCCACAGACATATATGTTGTCAGTACTTTGGAATGTGTTGAGTATGCAGGGGTGAATGCAATAAGTAAAATAATAACTAAGTATGCATGTAAACTTTCAAATGAAGCATGATAAGTAGAAATAAATAACCTTGAACTTGAAGTAAACAAAAGACTACAAGATCATAAACACAAATAATGAAGCATAAGAATAAACTTTATGAGCCATAACACTTAGTTTTTAAAAGCTTTACTTTTATTCTTTCTTATAGGAGATTCTTCTAACCGACATAAACCATGTGAGCTATCATAGAGTCCATCATCTTACCTACGTTGGGGAGATATGTCCTATCCTTGCCATCAGAATAGAAACTTAACTTAAGTGATCATTAAATTTCATCCATATTGGAAAAAATCTTAACCTACGGTGGCTTGTAGTTTCTAGGAATTTGGGATACGCATATCCACATTCCCTTATCGGTGCTAAATAATACTCCTAGAATACTTATATGCTCATACTTTAAGAAATTCACCTTAAAATAGCATAAGAGTTTATAAACTAAAACCCAGTTATGCTTCTCTTTACTTTAAATCATAATCAAGATGAACAAATTATGGATTTCATGTCTTATCTTTAGATCAAAAATCAAGCTTTCTTGAATTATGCTATATTTCATATGAATGATACTTCAAGATCTTAAACTTCCTTGTAAATTTTATATTATGCTTAAATTTTAAAATTCATGCATTATTTCATAGAGGCTTTATATCAAAATACCATCCTCAAAACTTAAATCAGAATATTTCACCAATTCATCAACTTTCAAGTCATGATAACAAAAATCAAGTCATAACAACAATCTTGTAAATGAAAACATGAATAAAAGTAAATTCTTGTGTAAATTAAACTTCAAATTGAATGATAATATCATAATTTAAGAATATGAGAATTTGGGTATGAACCCTAATTGATTCAAGCTTTTGGGCACAAGAATAAAATATTTTCCTTGCTCAAAATCTCATATACCTTTGTTTCTTAATTTCTTGAAGGAAAACTTGAATTTGGATCCTTGAAAATTAAACTTTAGGAAGAAACCCTAATTTTTCTTTTATTTGAAAGTGGAGAGGATTATGAGCATTTAAAATTGATTAGTACTGGCTAATAACACTTATTGAATGATTTAAGTCATAGGAGAGAATTTTGGGGTGAGGAAAAGATGAAAATACCCCTTAAGAAACCAATAAAGATGCAGTAATTTCCTCAATTTTGACTAGGTTGACAAGCCGACAACTTGGTGATGTCCCATCACCCAGTCATTAATTCTAGTGGATTTTGCTCTTTTCTGGTTAAGGTTGATGACTTGTCACCTAGTTGACGGCTCGTCAAATTAGTCGTCACCTAGTTGATGGCTTATCAATTTAGTCATCACCTAGTTGACAACTCGTCAACTTAGTCATCACTTTTTTATAGTCAGACATTCTTAAGTAAAATGAGCATAACTTTCTACTCCAATATCGGATTAAGGTGAAACTAGTTGCATTGGAAATTATACTCCAAAATATTTCATTTGGTATATAGTAGGCCACGTAACTCATTATATAATAGAAGTAATGATCATTATAATTTGACTCAAGTTGAAATGTTCACTAAAACTTAATCGATAGAAAAGTTCACAACTCGTCTTTGAGTTAGGAGATTTTTGTAACCTCAATTCATATTAAAAGGTATTCCCACACTATAGAATTGATCATCACACATATATTAACAAAAAATTTTTGGGTTCAAGTCTATACGCGTAGAAATGATAGTTCAAATTCTTGCCCAAAAATATAGGGTATTACACTGGGAATGAGGTTGCGGATAAGAGTGAGGGCATCTTAATAGTGAGGTATGATTTGAAATGAATTTGAGTTGTTATGGTGTCAGACCGATCCTTATACAGGATTTGATAAAAAATAATATATACGTGAGAGAACATCTTTTGTGATAATGATGATTCAAATTTTTATTGTGATCTTTATTAGGACGGTATTGTGTTAAGATATGCTTATATGTAATAAAAGTTGTCCTTTTCACTTGGGAGTCTATGAACATGGCACGTAAGTATGTTATAGTTTCTAGAAACAGATCGAGTCTCTAATCAGAAAAAAAAGTGATCAAATACACCACAGCTAGTTCAAATGTGAAATATAACCCTTTGCCAAATCATAAGAATAAGAATTCAATATGATTACTCTAGGAGAAGAGTATGGCTTGGAGGAAGATGTTGTGCCTACTTAGAACACAAAAGAAGTTGTCATTACATTTCCAGCATAACATTTTATTACTGTTCAGTTGACAGAGTCTTTGAATATTCCAACCTACCTATAAAGAGTCAAAGTAACCACTATAGCTACTAAAAAGCCTTTCTATAATGCTAAAGCATTCCCATGGGATTACCAAGTACAAGCCAAATAAAATATGATTGATGTCTTTATAGATTAGGGAAAACAATAAAATCCAAAGAAGAATGTTACTATTATTGTAGACATAAAATTTTATAAGAAGATACAACCAAAGGATTATTCAGTCAAAGAGCTACTAAAGAAACCACCAACCAACATATCCATTATGTCCTTACTTATGAGTGTCGAATCCCATGTTAATGCTTTGATAGAAATGCTAAGAGAAGTTAGCACACAAAAAGAAACCAGAAGCAAAAATTTGTCTACAAAAATTACGCGTATGGTGGAAGCAAATAAGATCTCTTTCTATGATGATGAGCTACCATCAGAAGGATCCAGTCACAAAAGCACTTCATATCATAGTCAAATATTATAATAAAATACTGACTAGGGTTTTGATCGATGGTGATTTTAGTTGTAATAACTATCCATTCTCCACTCTAAAAAATTGGTTGTGAATATAGGAGGGATAATGAAAAGTCGAGTAAAGATCAGAGTCTGATAGATCATAAAAAATAGTCACTGGAGAAATCTACCTAACATTACAAATGGGGCCAATTGAATTTCTTGTCTTATTTCAAATGATGGATGAATAGTCCAATTACAACCTATTGTTGGGAAGGCTATAGGCCCACATGGCATGAGCAGTTCCCTCAAATTTCCATCAGTGTGTGAAGTTTGAATGGGTTCAAACAAAATTTACATTCATGAGGATTTCAGTCATTCCATCTATTCTGTTAATTCTATTCCAGTTACTAAGGAGTTAAATGTAGCCACTTTCTATACTCTAGAGATCATGCAAGTTGCATGGATCGAAAAGCAAATATAGCTAGTTGAAATAAAAATGTCAAGTATAGCAAAGATAGTTGCATATGAGATGTTAAAATATGTTTATTAGCCTAAGACAGGACTAGGACTAGGACTAGGACCAAAACCCTATGATATAATTGAGCCAATTTAGCTGAAACATTAAAGAGGTACCACCGGGCTTTGATATAAGCCCGCTTTTGGAGAAATCTATAATGAATAATCAAGAATGATAGTATTTGTGCTAGTCTAAGTCCCAATAATATTTTAGAACTATAAATTTGTAGGGAGTATATTACTACAGGGTAATGCCATTTGGACTCAAAAATGTTGGCACAACTTAATGGGGGCCATGACTACCTTTTTCATGATATGATACACAAGGAGATTAAGGTGTACATGGATGATGTCGTTATCAAGTCTAAAAAGAGTTTGAATCACCTGGATGATTTATAAAAGTTCTTTAAAAGGTTACAAAGGTACAATCTAAAGTTGAATCTATCCAAATATGCCTTTGGAGTTTTTGTGAGAAATTAATGAGATTTATATTAGTAGGAGAGGTATAGAGTTGGATCCAGCCAAGATAAAGGCGATATAAGGATTACCATCCCCCCAAAACCAAAAAATACATAATGAGTTTTATGGTTAGGCTCAATTACATTAGTCAATTCATAACTCAGTCCACGATAATTAGTGAATCCATATTCAAGCTACTGAAAAAGGATGTTGCCATTGGATGTACTAAAGAATACCAAAAGGCTTTTGATAAAATCAAGGAGTACTTGTCCAATCCATCTATATTTTTTCCACTAGAGCCCAAAAAGTCATTGCTATTGTACCTATCTATTATGGATGGTACATTAGAATATGTGCTAGGGCAGCATAATGAGACAAAAAAGAAGGAGCAATCCATTTACTACTTGAGGAAGAGGTTCACACCATATGAAGTAAGATACGCATTATTGGAGCAAACCTGTTATGCTTTGACTTGGGTTTGAGAAAAGTTGAGGCACTACCTATCTGCATATACCACATACTTGATTTCAAGAATGGATCCACTCAAGTGCATCTTTAAGAAACTAATGTCTACTGGAAAATTAGCAAAATGGCATATTTTTATGAGCGAGTGTGATATTTTGTACATAACACAAAATGCGATTAAAGTACAAGATTTGGTTGATCACCTCACAAAAAGTTCAATAGATCTAGATTATAAACCGCTCAAGACTTACTTTCCTTCTGAAGAAGTGTTATTTGCTAGAGAGGATATCTCAAAATCAAAGGATGGATGGAGAATGTTCTTTTGTGAAGCCTCAAACTTTAAAGGAGTTAGAATCGAAGTAGTCATGGTTTTGGAAACAAACCAACATTATTCAATATTAGCAAAGATTAGGTTTTCTTGCATGGACAACATGGCAGAATATGAGTCTTGCATTCTCGGACTTAAGATGGCGGTAGACATTAACATTAAGGAGATTTTGGTAATAGGAAATTTAGATTTATTGGTTCACCGGGTACAAGAATAAAAGTCCACTAAGAATGTCAAGATCCTTTCTTATGTCTAATGTGCTAAGAAGATGAGCAAAAGATTCACGAAGATTAAGTTCAAATATGTCCCTCAAATTCAAATGAGTTTGATATGCCCTGGCAATACTATCTTCAATAATCCGACATCTATATAAGAATTACATTGATCCTACCAACATGGAGATACATTATCAATATACATACTGTTTCCATGTAGATGAAAAAACAGATAGATTACTATGGTATAATGACATCAAAAGGTTACTCAACTTAGAGGAATATCAAGAAAGCACTACTAGCAAGAAAAAAAAGACTTTAAAAAATATAAGCAATCACTTATTTCTCAATGGAGATTAACCCAGCATGTCCATTATTCCAACATTATTTAATATGAATATTAAAAAGCCATAAAGTATCTTGCTTGTGCCCTAGCCTGCATTCTTGACTCCAAGGAATAAGTTAAATTCTCAAGAGGATAAGATGACTTATGCTTCTAATTATATTTTCTTGAAGTTGTGCGGTTGACTGGGATGAGGTCCCTCAGAGATTTGATCCTGACTCTCTTGTTGAGGCCCATCATGTTCAAAGTCTTACAGTTGAGGACCTGGTTCTTCTTTTCCTCCTTCTTTACCATTCATTTTATGTTGAGCATTTTGGACTTGAGATTTTTCTTCACCAAGACTATCTCTTTAAATAGGAATAAGTTCCTCTATATCTGTGTCATCAGTACTGGTAGGGTTCTTCATGTTTTCTGACTCATCAAAAATAACATGAACACTTTCCTTAACACATAATGTTCTTTTGTTATAAACATTGTATAGTTTACTGGTTGATGAAAATCCTACAAATATTGCCTTGTCACTTTTGGAATCAAGTTTGCCTAACCTATCCTTGCCATTATATAATACAAAACACTTTCAACCCCCCAAAAGCTATAAATTTCTCCAAAAGTGGAGTGTAATATGGATATAATCCTTTTTATTAGATCTTGCATGTAATGCATCAAAATAGATTGCTGGAATGGATAGTTTGTATAGTTATGAAGTCATGGGAAACATAGTCCTAGTGACTCTTATACTTTGATTACAAATCAAAGCAAATCAATAACCGTTACTAGTGATAAAATCCCCCTTTTTATTTTTTTTGTTAATTGCTTAGACAAAACTTGATAGCATTATAAACCTATTCCTTATTGAATCGACCCCAACCTAGTTGATTTTTATATTTGATCAACAACCACTTTATATTTTTTTTAAAGGTATAATTTAGGTGACATTAGTGAGCATACGTTACTGAAGGTATATCCTATGAAGGGAGTGGTGCCGTTTGGTAAGAGAAGCAAGCTTATCCCTAAGTATATCGATCTGTTCAAAATTTTTAAGGATTTGAGTTTGGTGTCTTAAAGACTTATGTTGACTCTATGCTAGTCTAGAATCCATCTATTTTTTCATATTTTATGATTAAGAAATATCATAGATATGGAGAAAACATAATTCATTGGGACTCAATATTACTTGATAAGAATCTTTTCTTCAAAGAGAAATCGGTAGCAATACTTGTTTGGGATGTTTGGAAGTTGAGGAGCAAATATATTAGATCCATGAAAGTCCAATAGAAGTATCATCTTATTTAGGAGGCTACTTAGGAGATTAAGTCAGATATGTGAAAAAATTGTCCTTACTTGTCTAAGATTTCAGGTACTCATTCTATTAGTTTCTTCTCCTTTTTCTTGATTTATTATTTGGTAATGAAAAATGGGTAAATTGATATCTGTTTTAATGATTCTTTTCAATATTATGGTATATCTTAACATGCTAAAATTTGGATTAAGATTCTTTCTAAATAAAGTGTTAAAATTTTTTGGCTAGGCTAGTCTTGGATAAATTCCTAGTGTGATGTGGTTTAGGTAAATCTGGCAATGGATAAACTATTGATATTATGAATTAAGACAATAATGTGTTATCTAAGAGGTTGAGAAATTCATAAAAAATTTAATATTTGGATTCGTAGAACTTTGAATATAACGTTTGACCTAAAGAGGTTGGTTTCAAATGTCAAAATCTGGGATTGTATTGTGAAATTGGTAAAAAACGGGACTGTCCGAAGTTTGTAACCCACTTATGTTGATATATAAGGAGGCATTCTGCTATCATAGACCCACTATAGCGGGAGTCAACAATGGCTAGTCCCGTTATAGCAACAAACCCTACCATAGAGAGGTCACTATAGCGAGAATCGAGCCACTATAGTAGGTTATTTAAATAGCATTTTTTAGACTTAAAATATTATTTTCATTCTAAACTTATTCAATACTAGGAAGGCGATTTAGGGAGAATTCCATCAATTTCCACCTAAATTTTTTTATTGAGGTAAGTTAATCAACCTATTTAACTTGTTTTCATTAAGTAATTCCTAGAATCTCTAGGTTTTGATCATGATGGAAGAATTACCTTAACCTAGGTTGATTTTTTGGTGTAAGGTAATGAAAATAAGGTGTAAGGCCCAGGTTTTGGTCAAGGGTGAATGGATTTTGATTACATGGTCAGAATTCATTCTTGTAATTGTGAATTAGCTTGAATTAAATTATAATGAAGGTAGAAAACCCCTAGAATAAAAGAATGATTCATGAATTTGACCTTGGAGTTATGGGATTGGATTATAATATTTCAAATATATTAGAGAATTTTTTTTATTAGTGATTGTTATGTTATATTAAACCACAATCAAGTTGAAGCTTCAATAAAAAATAAGGTTCAAGTTCGTTAAAATATTGCATGGCATGAACTGAGGCAGGTGATGGTTGGCTTGGAGTTATTAACGCAATTTAATTTATGTGCATGTTAACTACCTATTTGTCTATTAAAAGTTTAAATTGTTGGATTTATATATACAAGTTAATTTTGATCACCTGTAATGAGATTATGTAAAAAGGATTTGTTTATATGATTTTGTGATTGCACATGTTATTATGTGATATTGTGAGATGAACCATTAATGATTGATCGTCATGAAAGTTGATAGATTTCAAAGAGTATAAAGATGGGGACGTTGGAATAAGGGTCGTATAAAACTTGATTTATAATAAGAGGGCGGACACTAGTTGTTAGGATTATCTTATTATAAGGATTATGCTTATCTTCTGTAAATCATGGCTAGTGGACATTTATTAGACCCCTATCATTTGTGTATATGGAATTAGAGAGTTCAACGGTTCCTTGAGTGTACCTCATCAGATTATATTATTGTAGTTGTTTTTAGATCCTTGTGTAGTTCGGGTTATTGATATAGTAGTTGCACTAAATTAATGTTGTTGAAATTCAATAAAGAGGTATTTTTTATGAGTTGAGTTGTATGTCTTATAAGTCCTTGTGGTTGACCTGAGTTGAATATTTGTAGTTGTAATATGCTTTCTTTGTTTACTTGATTACTTGTTTAAGTGAATCTGTGAAGGAAAGACTAATTGATGGGATAATTGTCATTGTTACATAGTTTCTTCTTGTTTACAAATTATTAGTTGAGTGTCCAAATTGTTAAGCTAAGTTGGCTATGACCCTGCCGGTACATAGTAGGGTTGAGTTTTCTTTAGTCTCCTTTATGACCCTACCAATATTGTCTAGGCCTCTCATAAGTGACGAGGGCACATTTATTGACTAGGCCTTTCAGGAAGGCCCTTCCATAATTACAATTAACAACCCTTTTACGATTTTCCTGACAATGGCCCCCGATTGTTTTTTAAGATTTAGGACATTACTACCACAACTACTATCGACCCAAGACAAAAAAAGAAAAGAATGGACTAAATATTAACGCTAGTTCCTCCAACAAACTGTGTTTGCATTACTAAAAAATTGAATGGAAAAGAATGCACTAAAGATCAACCCTAATAAGTACTAATATATCTTTAGCATGTATTGTATAGACTGCAGATAAGAAGTCTACCTACCTAGCTCAATCAATCATCTAAAATTCACCCTTTTCTTGGTTCATTTAAGAATATTACTTATATAAAAAAATCCTCGAGGTCCATTAGTATGCAGTTCAAAGCTCGGTGAATAACAACCCCATCTCTCTACCCTAATCCACTTACCTAATAGACTTTTTTATATTGTAGGATCTGAACCAATAACTTGCAGATAGCCCACACATCAAGCATCTTTATACAAGACCAAAGCCCTGGTTTTATTAAGAACACATCTGGGATGTATTATACAATAATGGACAAGTACCAATTTCAGTGCTTTTAGTGTTACAGAGAGAAAATTCCAGTCAACCACTCTTTTCAAGTAAAGGGTCAATAGTGAAAATTCAACAAAATTTCAAACACAAACCAACAACTGCACCAAATTTAACAAAGAAGCATTTCACAACTGTCTTATTGTTAAAGTTCCTAGTCTATGGAAAACCAGCAACAAGAATAGGAATAAAGGAGATAATAAAGTACTTTGCACATGATCTCAAGTCTTGGAGAGTAGTTTATTGCCAAACCCAAGTTTCTTGTAAGGCCACAAGACAATGTACAATATAAATACAAGTTTGATGCACATGAATACATCATAATAGAAAGTTGCAATCTTAACCAATGTAATGTTCATTCTTTTAAAAATATTTTGAAACTAAGTAGGAAAAGAACCACCTCCAATTCTAGCATGATAGTGGAATCCAAAAAAGTCCTAATATACACCAGCATGACAATGAACTTGAAGACATATAATGAGAACTTAAATTAAAAAGGCCATATGTATCGACAACTTATAAAATCTCTTTTTTTCAGTGTCAAATGGAAACCTTGAATTTCACAAGTTTGAACAATGATAGAATGCCTAAGGAATTTTAATATCAATGAAGCTCGTAGTACTTGGAAGGAAATTCAGAAATTAATAAGTAGCTTGGAAACTGCTGGAGGAAAATTAGTAAGATCGGGAAGTACCAGATAGGCATCTCGTTATTAACTTTTCAATAAGGTGATCTAAAGAGTGATTCAAAATAGTACTCAATTTTTGTTCAACAAAGTGGGAAATTTGTCAATAGCTAGCATTTGCCTGAACAGCAAGGTCTACAACCTTGATACCATTCTTGAGAAATAGAAGATTATAGCTTGTCTTAAAGATTATAAAAGAATATTAAATTGTGTTTTGATGGTGATTACGAATACATCCAGGGATCAGGCCTGTCACATGCCTACTTTTTGAGGATAGTTGAGGGATAGCTTTACATTAGTGTACTCTGCATAATTTTATCCTAAGCATTATTATTATGCAGGTATGTTGTATAAATTGCGGGACTCCTGGTCCAATCAAATTCCTACTCAAATTCTATCTCAACATATATAATCAAAGGCAGTCAACTTGATGACCTAGTTTTTGCAAAAAAATGTTCTTCAAAAATTCACAAAATCCGCTTTTGTTCAAGAAATAGAAAGTTGCTCTATCAGGGACCTGATTGCTTTTAGTTTTCTATTTTCTTGAGTTTTAAATCTTGTTATAGAATAGTAGTTTACTCTAATGATTGTGAGCAACAATTTCTCTTAATTATGCTGAGTGTTTTCTTAGGTAGAGTTACCTAGCAGGTAATCGACTAGAGCTGGTTTAGTAATAAATATGAGGGAGAGTTGTCTCATCTAATTGTAATAGAGTTATTTCATGTGTAAGGATTTAGAATTAAGTAATTTTTGAGTCATAATCAGAGGTTTCCTCATTGTAGTAAAGCTCAAGAAATACTATAAGGACAGTTCATGATTTTCCTTCCTTGGGCAAGGTAGTTCCACATAAAATCTTGTATGTTAATTTGTTCCTATGAATTTAGATTTTGTTTTTGTATTGCTGTATTTTGACCTTTCCTTAAGGACCTGGTCCCTTGCTAGTGGTGAATTCGTATAGTTCATCAATTGGTATCAGAATGATACACTCTAAACAGTTAACACCTAGAGTAGATCCGTAGCTATGGAAGCACCATCGAACTTAGAGGAAGAACAGGCAACCAGCAGAGCACCTTATTTTAATGGACAGTATTATGGTTGGTGGAAGACAAGGATGCATGATTTTATAATGGATGAAGATAGTGAATTATCGAACATAATTTATGACAGTCCACATGTTCTTATGAAAAAGGTTAAGAAAGGTGAAATCACTAGGTTGGTTCCCAAAACTCAAAGGGAATACACTGAAGAAGATTGCATAAAGATTTAAAAAATTTCAAGGCTAAGAAACATCTTGTATGTGGAATGTGTCCTGATGAGTACAATCGCATCTCAATATATGAGAATGCACAGAAAATTTTGGATTGTCAATAAAATGCTCATAAAGGAACTAGTCAGGTCAAAGACTCCAAAGTAGATACGCTTACCACCCAATATGAAGCTTTCACTATGAAGGAAAGTAAAACTATTCAAGAGCTAGATACCAGGTTCACTTCTATCACAGATGAACTACACTATCTTGGTGAATTATTCTACCTAGCAAACAAGTGAGGAAAATATTAGGTGTATTAACGAAGTCCTGGAGAGTAAAGTCAATGTTATATCTAAAGCTAAAGATCTCAAGCTCTTACCATAGATGAGTTAACTGAAAATCTAAAGACCTACGAGCTGAAGAAGCAACTGAATTGAGAGAAGAAAGAGCCTAAGAAGGATAAATCCTTAGATTTAAAAGCATCAAAATCTTATTCAAGTGAGGATGTCGAAGATTGTTCCTACTTAGCTAAAAAATTCATCAGGACTATGAAGAGAAGTGGTAAATTTCAAAAGAAAGGAACAGCAGTAGACCTGTAGGTGGACATGATTTATATCACAAATATATTAAACAAGTTCACTATATCAAGGACTATCCCTTGCATAATATGTACTATCAAAAGTATCTGAAGTTGAAAGGAGACAAAGGGAAAAAGAAGGACTAGGTCCCTAACAAGACAAAAAAGAAAGTTGTTGTTGACTATGTAGTTAAGCATGCCTTATATACATTGGGAGACTCATCCAGTGAATTTGAGAAACCTAAAATTCCTTATTCACCTATCCCAACTGAAGAAACCTCTTTTTTCATTAGACCTCCTGTACTATTCGCTATGATAGAACCCACTATAAACTCAACTTTAGAAATTTTGGAAAACCTCCAAAGGTATTTAATGACGAAGAAACTTCTAGTAGAAGGGTTTGTGTGACCCATTGAGTCAGAATCCCATATGGCTGCTTTTGAGACACCAGTTCATGATACCCCCTTTGAAACTCTCAAATAATCTAGTTCTCCAACCCTTTCAGAGTTAAACCAAATTTTTGAACAGCTATTCGTAGAAGGTCTCCCAGTTGAAAAATCCAACCCCTCGAGTAGTGCCTTGGTAAGACTAGGTAGCTGAGAGCCTAACCCTATTGGCTAGGGATCAAAGGAGTAGCCAAAGCACATTCACAGAACCCTTTCTTTTTTAGTCCTCTTTCCACATATGATAGAACTCCTATAGCTACTTAGAAAGTTGGTAAACTTATCCAGCCTCCTATGAAAGATAAGGTAGAGAAGGATAGTAGTGAGCCCTTGAATGGAAAAGGCATGGGCAAAGGGGTACTAAAAGTAAGGAGAAATCTGAGAGTGTAGAAAAAATAGTTAACTCCTACACCACTAGAAGTATGGAAAAGAAATTTCTAGGAGATGTTATGATGGCTAGCAAAATAAAAACAACAAAAAGAAAAAGGTTGAAAAAGACAATAGTTATGGAAGATGATAATATAGATGTTGTGAATGTCATTGAGGAGAAAGAGGACATTGATATTGATATTGTTGGTGCAACAGCCAAAAAGAGAAACAAAGAACAAGAAGGCAAGCAAATCATGTGTTCTAGGGCAAAGCCAAAAACTTCTACTCCTAAAAAACATATTATAGTGAAACAAAAAATACCTGAGGGATCTGGTCACGCTCAACCAAGTCTAACAGAAGAAGAATTAAGTAGTGGATCTAAGAGAATAAAGGTACTACAAAAAGAGAAGGTCTTGTCTAAAGAAGAAAAAATGAGATATTAAAATCTCAGAAAGTGTTATTAAGAAGAGTTCTTGAATCAAAGATTTTTTATTAGTCTGGAATATAGTTGGTTGAATCTGTTTGGCATCAGGAGTGGATGCACTTATTTAAGGGCCCAATTCTGTTTGTGTATAAAAGTCAGGGATTTCTTTCTACCTTTAAATTTGCAGATGATACGTTGAGTCTAATAGCAATGGTCCAAGGGATAAATATGGTTTTGAATGATGAAACACTTGGGAAAATTCTAAACATCCCTATTATTGGGATCAAGGCAGTAAGAACCAGTAACCCTCTGTGGAGTTCATACAGATAACTTAAAAGTAGGAGGGACATCTACTATAAAGTTGGGAAGAAATTTTTGAAAGGTTAATTTCAATTGCTTTCTGAGTTTTTCAACAAGGTTCTACTATCCAGGTTCGAGAAGGGATCTATGAGGGAGATGTACTTAGTACTGTGAAATAGATGTTCACAGCGAATACCTTAATTAAGAATGAGTGTACTGAGGGAAAGGTTGGGATCAAGTCCCAAGATTCAGAGTTGATAGATGTGAAGGAGAAACTGAATGAGGAAGTGGAAGAGCTAAGGTTGCCACTGGCAACCAAAGATGCAGAGATATCATATCTTAAATTAAAGATGCAACAGTTATCGGTAGAGGGAACTGTTGCTTCTGAGGATTTGAAGGCTGAAAATATAGCACTGGAAGTCCAGGTCACTACTTTATCTAGTGATGTAAGACCCCCCAAAGTTCAATCGTAGTCTAAGTTCTTTAAAGCGTGTCAAGTGAAGCCTTACACTTAGAATTTTTGACTAAGTGTTGGGACTTAGTTTATTTTTGAGCCACCAAACTTTGAGGAATTGTTTAATGACCTTCCTGACCTCCAATGGTTGATATTTTTGCTCATTCATAAGCCGAGAGGTCAATAGGTGTTTCCGGACAAGTTTTGGATTTTTTGAAACGTGTTTAGACCTTGTTTGGTGTTCCAAAAAAGTGGACCAACACGATCTTGGTGCATCGCATCGCCCATTGTGTTGGTCAATTTTTTGCAGGAAAAGTATTGAGGCTTAATGCGATGGTGGTGCGATGCATCGAGTATCACATCGATGCCCCGACGCGCCACATTGTCTGCAACGTTGATGCCTAGCTTTTCGACTTTAAAATTCCGCATCCTGGGGGTAAATTAATGATTTTGCCCACCTCTTTTTAGCTTTAACACGGGATTAATATTCTCAAATACCAAAATAAGGTTATTTGCCCTCAAAATCACCAAGAACACTCTCTAGGGTTTTAACCTAAAGATCAAAATATCTCAAGATTCAACCGTAAATTTTTGAAATTGATACAAGAAATGGAATCTCCATTATGAGAGCTACAAGAAACACCCATTAGAAGTTTGAATAACATCCCAAGAGCTACAGTTCATCCAAAGCTTTCAATCCATGGTATGTGGGGTTTTAACAAGAACAATCCTTCCGTTCTAATGCCCAAAACTAGATTTTTATTACATAAGCTATTTGATTTTATATGGTT
The DNA here is from genome assembly GCF_002878395.1 of Capsicum annuum. Classification (NCBI taxonomy): domain Eukaryota; kingdom Viridiplantae; phylum Streptophyta; class Magnoliopsida; order Solanales; family Solanaceae; genus Capsicum; species Capsicum annuum. The sequence continues at coordinate 140,781,984 of NC_061120.1, read as the reverse complement.
TCCTATGAAATTGAAGTTGAATTTATACCTTATGTTGTTGTTTATGAGATTATGATATTTTCAATGCTTTAGAAGTTGAATTAAAAGAGAATGTTGATTTTATTGAGCAATAAGCTGAAATTTCTAGATCTCCAAATGATAAATGCATGTTTATGATATAAAGCATGAGTTTTGAGATGTTATATATTGATATTGACATATGGGTCATTAAACCCTATTTTAGAATGTGATTTTGAGAAGTTTTGTGCTATATGCACCATATGAGTTGATTATTTTGAAGCAATTTAGAAAGATTTGACCTTTTCAACATAAGAGAGTTGAAATCCACTTCCCAACATGATATTACGAATTTAATAATTGATTTCCTTGTGAATCATGAAATTTCTTTAAAGTAGATTTTCTTGAGATTTTGAGCATAAAATTAGGAGTAGTATTTATCACTGAGTTAGGTAGGTTACTATGGTTTCATACCCCAGAACTACGTGCCATAGTAGGTTGAGATACTTATTCCCACTATATAAGGATGACTGAGATAGTGATCACTGAGATATATTATTCTATTTTGATGGCACGGGCAGAACAACCCTAACCTTATGGGGGCTAGTTGTGGGAGATCATGTATGTTTACATGGTGTACATGTCGGTTAGAAAAACCTCCCAAAAGATGTTCCCCACTCTTAAAATAGTTTTAGTTATTTAAAGTCTTGAGATAAAGTATTTTCCACATAGAATAAGCTTTAAGATTTCTAAAGCCTAAGACAGAGTACTTTTCTGATTTTAGAAACTAAGGGTAGAAGCTCACAACTTATTCAGACATTATTTTACTTAAGATTTTAGTCACAGAGTTACAGTTTTAGCTTTTAGAAATAAAGGTGAGCCTTTTCCACTTAGCCTATATGATTTGAGAATGAGAAAAGAATACAGATCTTAGAACTAAGTGTAATGACTCACGAGATTTATACTAGATGCTTTACTATTCATGATTTATGAGTTTTAGATTTTAGATTACTCAAGCTATGTGAGTCATTTACATTTAGCATGCATAATTTTATAAATGATGATATTGAGATATTATTATACTTATTGCATGCACCCCCATATACTCAGTACATCCTCAAAGTGCTGATCCACATATATGTCTATGTGCTACATTGTCTCATAATATAGGTATAAGTTGTAGTATGTGCAGTCAGAATCAGATAGTTGCAGATTTCAGCCAGCAAATGATGAGTCTTTCTGTTTCGGGGACTTCAGTTAGATTTACTATTGTTTTTTACTTTCTTATTCTTATATATTGATTAGTGATAGTTGGGGTCGTATCCTAGCTATCTATAATTAGTATTAGTAATGGCTTCATAGACAGTCAGTAGAGTTAATGCATTCAGTTTCAGTTTTATTTGTAAAAGTAGAGTTGTAATCATATGAATTCAGTTTTTTATTTATCAGATTCAGAAAAGAGTTATCTTCCGCTAATTTTGTATAAATTTATGTATTTTATTTAGTTGATTATGAGTTATGCCAGTAGAAGGGTTATCTTGGGGTCACTTGTGACCCTAAGAACTGTGTGACATCTCGAGACCCATTTTTGGGGCGTTACAAACTTAGTACCATAGTTTAAGTATCCTAAGGTGTGTGTGAAGCCGTGTCTAGTAGAGTCTTACGGAACAGTACAGAGACGTCTCTACTTTTCTTTGAGAGGCTACAAGGCATTTAGGAAATATTTCCATTCTTTCAAGTCTTAGATTGTGCTATAGAAAGGGTCTCTAAGAAACTTATACAGATTCTTATCTTATTCTATTCGGGCTATCTCTGCCTTATTATCAGGCTATCAAAAATAGCCAATCTTAAATCTTTATTGCTAGGGCTTCCTCAAGCATTCTTCACAGATAGTTATAGGATATAAGAGGGCTAGAAAGTATCCCATCAGTGTTTTTGAGTTCTGAAGATTGAAGTGCTTTATCATGTTTGTAGAAATCGTGCATTAAGCCCAAGTCAGGTGTGCTTTCAAATTCCTCCTCGAAATCCATTATGATAATCTATTCTTCTCTATCTATGTACTTTTCTTGAGGTAACATGATCGTTAAGTCCTAATTTCCTCCCCAGATAATGCTCTTAGATTTACTAGCAGAAATTTTAAAAGTCACACAAAAGGGGCTTGAGAGGAGGTCTCTAGTGTGCTATGAGGCCCTCAAGTTAAAAGTTATGTCCTCATTCTTATGAGTCATTCAGTTAAAAATAGAGTAAGATATGTATCCAGATTCCTCATTAACCTTTCAATACGGATAGTACTCCTTAGAGGGGATACTATGCGTATAGACTGCTGAATAGATTTTGTATTCATGAGATATTGAAACCTAGAGTGTTATGATTCATAAGTAGATTAAATCTTCTTATAGTTAGAAGTGTTGGTTTAGAAGTATAGTGACGAGAAGGGTGGCAAGAGCAATTTATTGAATATGTATATAGCTGAATTATTGCATATGGTTGAGTTAGTAATAAAGTAATATGTCCTTATGTATTAGTTTAGTGGAAGGCAGAGAAAGAGTTATTAGTAAGGAGAATTGTTGTTTGCTTGATATATGAAAAGAGTTATTGATGATATTTGTTGTGTTAGAAAAGTATAGGTTATTGATTAAAGTACTTGTTGGTTGAGTATTGTTAATTTAGGCTTCCCTTAAGGTTGCAAAAAGGAGTTTAGTTGAAACTTATAGAACTATCAAAGAAGTTTAGATGTATAGATGGGTGAATAGTAGTGATGGGTAGAAGGAGGGTGTGATATTGGATTATAAATAGGATAGGACATACGATTATGATCTATTACTGTTATTTTAGGCTTTAGTAGACTAGTGTTTCTTGATGTCTTATTTTATAGCTTTCGAGTGAGAATGGTGCATGAGGTAGGGTTGTAAATCATGTTTAGTATTTGACGTTAACTTTGAATAGCGGATGATCATAAAGGTGAAAATAATGATTGTTGGTTGTTGATGCTAGTTATATGGAGGTGATCTAGTTAGCTTAAATAGTGTATGCAAGAGTGTAAGTGCATGTATTAGAAATTAACTATGATGTAGAGGTGTGCCCAAGGTGTTATGAGGCTGTATTATTCTCAAAGTTTACTAATTTTTGTGTGTGGTTATTAGTACCATTAAGTTTCTAAGTGGAAGAAGGCTAGTGATATAGTATATGGTGTTCTTAGTATCTAAGTTAACTGAGTATGCTGATAATGTTTAGCCTTTTGATATAATCTTGATTTTCATGGCTTAGAAATATAAGTATAGAAGTGTGATCTTGGTAGGCTATGATTACGTATTTAAAGATGTAGGTATGTTTGCAAATAAGGGTGTAAGTCTTTGATGATGATTATTGAAGATAGAAAGTTAAGGATGGTATATGAAAGGGTTATTCAAGAATGAAGTCAGTAAGTTTGAAATATAGTTTATTTTTGTGAGTTAGCATTTATGTGTAGACATCAGAATGATAAAATTATGGCTTAGTCTCGAGGATATGGAGTAGACTATAAGCTTAGAATATTAGCTCTGACCTAAGGGGGAGATGGTAGAGTGAAGAACCAAATCAAGTTTTGAGAATTAGATTGTGATACATGTCAATAAGAGTTATGATGAGATAGCGATCCCTTATTACTCTAGAGTATTCCTTGGATTTCAGTCATTATATTACCAAATCCATGTCTTGCGTGATAGATCCATACCATATGCCAAAGCTTATACACATCATGCATGCTCAAGTCTATTCTCAATTTCTAGCAAACAAGTAACAGCTTCACTCTGTGAATTGAGTTATCCCTCATGAATCTATGAACTCCAGTCTTATGTTCAATAGCTCATGATAAGTATGAACTCATGTTTCAAAGTGTGGTCAGTTTTCAAAAACTCATGATCCTAGTGCAATCCAGTTTATATCATGTATGTCCTCATTTTAGATCTCTTTAATGAATCCATGCCTTTGACATTCTATTCCCCAGGCCTCAGTTAAGTGTCAAAGTTATACTTTCAAGTTTTAGGTCCTTATGCTTTAACCTTTTAGTGACTTTTTCTTGTATAATAATAGTGGTGATGAGTAATTGTGTTGATGGGAGAGAGAAAGTTTTTCTTGATGATGAAAGATCATTGTATGCTTGTTTTAGATAAGGCCATAAGTGTGAAGTAATATTGAGGCAAAGTCCTTGATACATGTTGTGGTTAGTTGAAATTGGTGTGTGTATATTCTTGGAGTAGTGCGTGGGAGTTGTTGTGATAGAGGTTTAGATAATATGAGGAGTGTGCTATTATGGGTGTTTGTTTAGACGTTCATATGTGGTTCTAATAATAGGCTTGAATGTTGTGTTGGTGTATGAGTGGATGAATGTGGTGCGCATTAGTTTCCAACTTCCCAAACTTAGAATGTAAATCCTTAAGTGAACTTATGATTGGGGTTGTCAATAGAACATCTCATGTAAGTTTCATATTTTTGGGTGAGGTTTGATGGTAAAAACCATGAGGTAACACGATATGGCTATGGCACATTGCATATCGCGTCGGTAGTCCAGTTCCGTTATGGTGCTATATATAGTACCCCAAAATTTTGAGTTAGGCTTGACCATGGTGAGAGAACTTAGTTTAGTTTAGCCCTTAGTAGATAGGTTTATCAATGACCATATGAGAATTAGAAGTTGAATCAAGGGAGTATGGTATTTAACGGGAATAGTATAGTGAGGGAGTATTCGAGAAGAGTTGCTAAGTTTGAAAGTAAGGAGTTGCATTGCCTAAGGCCTAGAAATTCTATCCTAGCTTATAATGTATATGTATATATCTATGTTCCAAGCTATAGAGTTGTATCAAAGTTGTGATTTCCCTAGTAGGATGTCTTGTTCAGACCATGCCCAAAATTCCTTGCTCCCTAATATCGTTAGAACTTCTAAAAAGAGTATTGAAGAAATACCCTATTTGGGTGTGAGCATTTAGTATGAATCAGTCCGTGTAGACAGCAGTCCAGTTTAACAGTGAGACAGACAAATTTCTATAGTTTTCCATTTTTCGATTTAGTCTTGTTTTACTATATGAAGTTTCCTGAGTATGTCCATTCCAATAGGTCATGGGTTTGCATCCATGTAAATTATGAATTCAGCTTAATTCATGCATCAGTTTCAATTTTAGATGTTAAGAAATGATTCAATTCGTGAGTATCTTATGTATCATCTCAATCTTTTCCTAGTATTTCAACCAAATCAGTATCATTCGAGGACGAACGATCCCAAGAGAGGGATATTGTAATACCCTGAGTTTTCATGTTATAAACCTCTCATCTTTTTCTCATGAGATCAGATCCAGCATGAAGCAATGGTTACTCATAAGTTGACACTCTCATTTTTTTTATCTTAGCGATATAGCTATTTTCATGAGAATTCAGCTATATAGCTATTCTTATTGTGAGTATATGCATTCTCCGATTTATTCAAGAGTTTAGAATGATATAGAGTCAGTTTAGCGAGTTGTTTCAGCTATGCATACTCAGTTTTCTCCGTACTCTTAGCTTAACGAACGACATTCGAGGACGAATGTTCCCAAGGGGGAGATATTGTAAGACCCCGCAAAGTTGCCTCGTAGTCTAAGTTCTTTAAAGCGTGTCAAGTGAAGCCTTACACTTAGAATTTTTGACTAAGTGTTGAGACTTAGTTCACTTTTGATCCAACAAACTTTGAGGAATTATTTCACGACCTTCCCAACCTCCAATAGTTGATATTTTAGCTCATTCATGATCCGAGAGGCCAATAGGTGTTCCCGAATAAGTTTTGGATTTTTTGGAATGCGTTTACACCTCGTTTGGTGTTCTAAGATAGTGGACCAATGCGATCTTGGCGCACCGTGTCGCCCATCGCGTTGGTCAATTTTGTGCAGGAAAAGTACTGAGGGTCGATGCGATGGTGGCACGACCTCGTCGATGCCCTGACGCGCCGCGTTTCCTGCAGCGTCGATGCCCATTTTTTGGCTTTAAAATTTTGCATCCTAGGGGGTAAATTAATCATTTTTCCCATCTCCTTTCATCTATAACACGGGATTAATATTCCCAAATACCAAAATAAGGTTATTTTCCCTCAAAATCACCAAGAACACTCTCTAGGGGTTTTAACCCAAAGATCAAAATATCTCAAGATTCAACCGTAAATTTTTGAAATTGATTCAAGAATTGGAATCTCCATTACGATAGCTACAAAAGACACCCATTAGAAGTTCGAATAACATCCCAAGAGCTACAGTTCATCCAAAGCTTTCAATCCAAGGTATGTGGGATTTTAACAAGAACAATCCTTCTGTTCTTATGCCCAAAACTAGATTTATATTACCAAAGCTATTTGATTTTATATGGTTTCCTATGAAATTGAAGTTGAATTTATACCTTATGTTGTTTTTTGTGAGATTATGATATTTTCAATGCTTTAGAAGTTGAATTAAAAGAGAATGTTGATATTATTGTGCAATAAGCTGAAATTTCCAGATTCTCAAATGATTTATGCATGTTTATGATATAAAGCATGAGTTTTGAGATGTTATATATTGATATTGACATATAGGTCATTAAGCCCTATTTTAGAATGTGATTTTGAGAATTTTTGTGCTACATGCACCCTATGAGTGGATTATTTTGAAGCAATTTAGAAAGATTTGACCTTTTGGTCATAAGAGAGTTGAAATCCACTTCCCAACATAAGATTACGGATTTTATAATTGATTTCCTTATGAATCATGAGATTTTTTTAAAGTGGATTTTTTTGAGATTTTAAGCATAAGACTAGGAGTAGTATTTAGCACCGAGTTGGGTAGGCTACTACAATTTCATAACCCAAAACTATGTGCCACCGTAGGTTGAGATACTTAATCCCACTATATATGGATGACTGAGATAGTGATCACTGAGATGGATTATTCTATTCCGATGGCAAAGGTAGAACATCCCTTACCTTACGGGGGCTAGTCATGAGATATCATGGATTCTCACATGGTGTACATGTCGGTTAGAAGAACCTCCCAAAAGATATCCCCCCCTCTTAAAACAATTTTAGTTATTTAAAGTCTTGAGATAAAGTGTTTTCCACACAGAATAAGCTTTAAGATTTCTAAAGCCTAAGACAGAGTACTTTTCTGATTTCAGAAACTAAGTGTAGAAGCTCACAACTTATTCAAATATTATTTTACTTAGGATTTCAGTCACAGAGTTATGGTTTCAACTTTTAGAAATAAAGGTGAGCCTTTTCTACTTAGCCTATATGATTTGAGAATAAGAAAAGAATACAGATCTTAGAACTAAGTGTAATGACTCACGAGATTTATACTACATGCTTTACTATTCATGATTTATCAGTTTTAGATTTCAGATTATTCAAGCTATGTGAGTCATTTACATTTAGCATGCATGATTTTATAAATGATGATATTGAGATATTATTTTACTTATTGCATGCACCCCATATACTCAGTACATCCTCAAAGTACTGATCCACATATATGTCTATGTGCTATATTGTCTCATAATGTAGGTACAAGTTGTAGTATGTGCAGTCAGAATCATACAGTTGTAGATTCCAGCCAGCAGATGATGAGTCCTCCTATTTCGGGACTTCAGTTAGATTTACTATTGTTCTTTACTTTCTTATTCTTACATATTGATTAATGATATTTGGGGTCGCGTCCTAGCTATCTATAGTCAGTATTAGTAGAGGCTTCATAGACAGTCAGTAGAGTTAATGTATTCAGTTTTAGTTTTCTTTGTAAAAGTAGAGTTGTAATCATGTGAATTCAGTTTTGTATTGATCAGATTCAGAAAAGAGTTATCTTCTGCGGAATTTTTACAAATTTATGCATTTTATTCAGTTAATTATGAGTTATGCCAGTAGAAGGTCTAGCTTGGGGTCACTTATGACCCTAAGCACTGTGTGACATCTCGGGACCCATTTTTGGGGCGTTACAAGTGAGGTCAAGGAACTCAATGCTAAAGTTAAGGACCTTACAAAGAAGCTTATAAACACTCATACTATTGAAAGTGCAAGGATGTAAATGCTCCTCATATTTCTTTCTCCCAAACCTATTCCCTCTTAAGCTCCCTCCCCTCCCCTAAATTATGTTGTTTCCAAATCACCCTTGTTCCAGTTTTATTTTTTCATGGCTTTTATGATTAAGTTCCTTTTGCTTTTTTGTGAAAGTCTATGTATGGTACTTATCTTGGGTTATCAATGAATGGGACTTTTTTATTTGAGTCTATTATTTATCTCTCTTAATGATTTATTCATTCATGTCAGTATTGCTTTTGTGGCCATGAGTTAACCTATTGTACTTATTGATTATTTTGGTATACTCTTTTCACTTTTTTATGATGCCAAAAGGGGGAAGATGGGTCTCACTGAAGTAGTTAGTTCCAAGGGACCTGGTCCCCATATCTAGAATGGTACTAATAGTGTAAGGGGGATGCTAGCTGTCAGGTGGAAAGGAATCCAAATTAATAGGAGGGGTGCTGGTAAAGGAGGGATTTTGAAGTTCTTGGAAATATGGTTTGTCATCATCAAAAGAGGGAAATTGTTGAATTGAGTTTTGATGATGACAATCAATATATTCAGGGACCAGGTCTTTCACACGCCTACTTTCTGAGGACTGTTGAGGGACAACTTTACACGGTTGCACTCTGTACAGTTTTGTCCTATAGCATAATTATTGTGCAGGTGTGTAGCATACAACGCAAGACACCTAGTCCAATCAAATTCCTACTCAAATTCTCTCTCAACGTATATATGCAAAGGCGATCAACTTGGTGACCTAGATTGTTGAAAAACCATTCTTCAAAAAATTGCAAAAGCTGCTCTTGTTCAAGAAATAGAAAGTTTCTTTATTAAGGACCTGATTGCTTTTATTTTTCTATTTTCTTAAGTCTTGATTCCTAGAATAGTAGTTTTACTCTAATTATTCTGAGTAACAATTTCTCTTAATTATACTAAGTGTTTGCTTAGATAGAGTTACCTAGCAGGTAATCGACTAGAGCTAGTTGATGAATAGAGGTGAAGGAGAGTTGTCTCATCTGGTTGTAATAGAGTTATTACATATGCAATGATTTGGAGTTAAATCCTTTTTTAGTCTGTTGGAGTTAGTAACCAAAGGTTACTTGATTATAGTGAAGCTTGAGAAATCCTATGAGGACAGGCCATGGTTTTCCTTCCTTGAGCAAGGAGGTTTTCATGTAAAATGTTATGTGTTTATTTGTTCCTGTGAATTTAGCTTTTATTTCTGTAGTACTATTATTTGATATTTCTTCAGGGACCTGGTCCCTTGCTGTTGGTGCATTTGTATAGTTCATGAAAGAATTTATGTAACAGTGTAATTATAATTCATAGACAATGATATGATTCTGTAAGAAGTCATACAGCTACAAGATTTTTTCAGAAAGCTGAAATTTAGAAGGAATTGAACTTGAGAAAAATCATCCAAAAAGAAAAAGGGATGCGAGATAACCATAAATCATATTTCTAGACTTACAAGAGTCAAGATTTGATAAAAGGCACAAGTGGCAATAATTGCAGCAGACTATTCTTACTATTCTTACTTTGGTTGGAACTCCTTGTTTGTAAGCTGATATCATCATACAAGATCCATCTCTCCAAATTTTTTTGACTCGTAAAAGATCAACTTAGCAATGAAATAATTCATCAAAAAACAAAACTCAAAATGATGTAAACTCCCAAAAGTAACTCAATCAAACACTATATAAATTGTCTTTAAAGTGAATATTTGAGCTTTTCCAATTCCTCTTCAAAATATTTCGCAATAACTTGATCTATTAGATTCTTGAGAAACTGTAAAAAGTTGAGTTATAAGCCATACATGTTTAATTATAAAATCAAATGGGTTAACAAAAAAAGTTTACATAGAAAAATATATAAGGGGATAACACTTGAAAGTAAGACCTAGAATATCAAATGATCTACAAAGATTTATTTTTACTAAAGCATACGATTATTGGAGCTTCGTAGTTAAACTAAAAATAAAACCTAATAAAACTCTTTTTTAAATTGCAACAAAAACGTAAAATAAGAAAAGAAAATCATAATTTCTTCAGTATAAAACAATAGAAATAATTTTTTTATAAACCTTGTGATGAATTGTTTGTCCCGAATAGCATCGTTCTTGATCTTATATCTTAGTATAGTCGCACATAAAAAATATTTATTTCTAGATCAAGAACAAAATTATCTTTTACCTTTACATGTATCTTAAATCTTAAGAAGTCATTTTCTGTGAAGTTGCCACAACTAATGAGATTCTAACAAAAAAAACAACGGAGAAGAGAGAAAAGTCATAAAGATAGTAAGAATAATGTGAACAAACTGAAAAGAAGAGTGAGAAAACATAAGTTATGACTTTAGGATAAAGTTGAGAAGTTGTAACTTGTAACCGTTTGAAATTCAAAATTATAACTAAAACTTATTTTAAATTTTGAAAAAACAGTGTAAATAGTCTGCAACTTCATTGCAATAAAGGAGTAGTTGCTTCAAATATGTTAGTTTTTTTTTACTGTAAATACTTATCATTGAAAAATTGATAACTTCTCCAAATGAGTGTTGAACGTGCATGAATTATGGAGTCAAGGTAGTTCCACAAAAATAGGCTTTGAAATTGATATGTGTTTTTTAAACGTCTGAGAACTATTTTCTTCGTCCTACATTAATTGATTATTCTTCTTTTTACACACATGCATATTAAAAAATTATAAATAAGAAGGTATTAAAATGTTACCTAAATTCATGGATAATAGTTGAATTCTAACTAAATGAAAGTGTAATTTTTTTTAAACCTACAGTTAATAAATTATGAAGCCTAAACAAATTTATAAGTTCCAAATATATTAATATGCTCTATATTATTCAATTTATATTAACATATATTTTTTATAAATAGATAAGGAGTAAATTAATAAAATTAACATTCTAATCACACTCTTGGATGAGATGTTACACACAACTATGCACAGGATGGCAAAGAAAGAATATGGATAATTTGGAACACTAAGTAATATTGTTTTACCTTCTCTCAGGCTGTAGATCAGTTCATTCATGGTGAGATTAAGATAGGGGGCATTGATAGCAAGTTTCAGTTCACTGAAGTCTATGGATTACATACAATTCAAATAGGAAGATGTTATGGAATGGATTATCCAATATTGCTCAGTCTATGAAAGAACCTTGGTTAATCATGGGTGAATTCAATACTATATTACATGTGGGAGATAGGACTGGAGGCTCACCAGTGGAAGCAGCCGATGTAGCAGATATCACTGAATTCATACAATATCTCAATCTCATAGAGCTCAAAGCAATAGGAATAGAATACACCTAGACTAATTCTCATGTCTTAGAAAGATTGAAAGAGGGTTAGTCAACTCAGCTTGGATACAGACCAGATCAAACTTGGAATTGATAGTTATGACACTCAGGTTCTTAGAACAATCTCCAATATGTATGTATGTTTGTGATAGACAACTTACTGTGACTATACAATCTAAATTCTTTAAATGGATAGCTCAGCATTCTGATTTTTAGGCCACAGTGAAGGCATCCTGGTAGGTTAACAATCAAGGATCTATAAGTATATTATTAAAGAAGCTTGGCAAATTAAAGAGGGATACTAAGAAACTAAATCATAGCGAATTTCATGACGAAGTTGGTATCAGAGCCTAGGCGCATGGTCAACTGGGTGTCCACAAAGCCATCTCAATTAGAGTCTCTTTTATGGGTGTGTAGAACGCCACACATATAAGGGAGAGGCTACAAAACATTTAATAATGTTTTCCTTTCTTGTGTTCTATTGTTAGGCTCTAGTGTCTAGGATATTGGAATCTCCTCTAATTCTCGTTTGTTCGCATTTTTGATCATACCTCCCAGAAGATCTAATACTCATGGAAACTCTTTTATCCCACCTGAGGACAACGTGGATAGAACTCATCCTGCTTATGGTTTATAGACCCAGTCAAGGGTCCTAGCTCCTGATTATACTGCTGTAGTACCCCGTACTTTTCCTAGCTTGAAATTTGTCCCAAGAATGTTAGAAGCTTTCTTTGAAAGATGAATCCACTTTTGTACACATGGTATTTCTAATATTTTCACTATTTGTCATGTGGAAAATTGAATAAGCTTTCCATCGATACCAATTTCATCAAAATTCGACCTCGAAAGAGAAAGTTATGGCCGAAATATAGAAGGTAGTCAAAATCGCCTAGGAGCGACGGCACAGGCCAACGAACCGTCGGACTAGCAACGGACCATCGCCCATGCTATCACAGCAAGGCAGTGAGACCACCTTCTACCCAGGAGCGACGTCCCATGCTGACGGACCATTGAACTAGCGATGGACCGTCGCTCAGGACCGTCACAAGGGAGACAGTAAACCCCATTCTGCCCAGGTACGACGGTCAGGACCAATGTACCATCGACCCAGGGATGGACCATCACGTCCACCATTGCACACCCGTCCAATTGTTTTTAAGCCATCTTTGAAAGGGAATTTGGGTCTTTTTTACCCGATTTAACCCCTAAATACACCCGACCATAGCTAAGAAGTTCATTATTCTTCTACAACAACAAATTAGGGTTTCTCTCAAGGATCAAACCCCAAGAATAAGAAATCCTAGGTGCTTAATTCCAAGCCAATAATTTAAGTTCTTTCTTTACAGATCTTCAAGAAATCACAACCCAGGTATGTATAGTATTCATTCATGGGACTCTTTCACCCATGAAGCTCAAGAATCTCTTTTCAAAATCTAAGATTTGTGTATTTATAAATGTTCATAATTTAAATAGAACTGAAATTCATGTTCATAATGTTGTGGGGTTTTGATTCATGTTTTAAATCACATATTCCAATGATTGACCCTAGTATATGAAGATTTGCATAATAATTATGATAAAACACCTTCAAATTATAAGTTGATTGATGTATCCATGATTATTAGATGTGTTGATGATTGTATAGCCAAAGCAAGCTCCCCATGTATTTAATTAATTGCCTATGTGAAGGAAAAGTACCAACTAGTATGATATTATGAATTCCCCATTTATGTACAAGTTTATGCATGACAAGTGTTTGATGAAATATCTTAGTCAATGAATTTATGGATTATGATGTTGATTATGTATTCAAGAAAGTCATGCTTTGTCAGTTTCTTTCCATTGAGTCCTAGGGGTACTTGTACCCGGTAATTTAGCTGTATGCCTAGAGCCAATATCATGTTTTCAAGATACTCTCAGTCAAGCCATGTTCATTAGAATTCAATCAGTCTCATGACTTAGGAAAAACTCAGTAATCTCAATAACTCAGAAATCTCAATACTTAGTAATCCTTAGAAATCTCAGAAATCTCAGTCAGCTATCAGATCTCAATCGTATTCTGTCAGTCAATGAAACTCAATAAACTCAGTTCAGTTCAACTAGACAATACCATCAACCATAGTTAAGTTTAGTTAATCAATTTAGTATCCTTCAGATAAGAGTAAGATTCAGCATTGAGCGAGCCTAGGGATTGGGGATCACCCGCTAGATAGAAATGAGATCTCTAGAAGCAATCCCTAAGTTCCAGAACTACGTAGCTAGCATAGGCACGAGATGTCACCCATTAGATAGGACTGATATACTCAAAGATCACCCACTAGTATAGGATTGATCTCAGGGGTCACCCGCTAGATTAAGACTGACCCTACCACAGTTGTCTTTACCCGTGGCACGATACTGACACCCTTCCGACTGCGGTTACAAGTTGGACCCCAATTAGCTTAGTATGGGGCATGTCGGTTAGATGACTACTTCCCATAGTCTCAGTTCCAATATCAGTCTCAGTCTCAGTAATAGAACTCAGATAGTTTTACAGATTTTAGGACTGTTAGATACAGTCAACTCAGATACAGTACGAAACTTAGCTAGTTCTATCAGATTCAGGAATGTCAGATATAGTCACTCATGTTATCATTTATCAAAATTCATGTTATCAGTATTCAGCTTTAGGACTGTTAAATACAGTCAAGCAGACCAGTTCTTCATAATCAGAACTATCAGACATAATTATTCATGTATTAGTAACATAGTATCAGTCCTTCAGTATTCAGTAATACAGTATCAGCCTTTCTCATTCATCAGTGACTCAGATATCAATATCAGTAGACGCAGTAGTCAGAACCCAGTATTCAGTCCTATTATGATCTCAGTTACAGTTACGTAGTCATGCATGTATTCTCATGTTCATGTTATTAAGTCAGTCAGTATTGTTCATGCATATGAACCTTTTGCATTCAACCTACCTCACATGCATACCAGTACATTCAATCGTACTGACCCATTTACGCTATGGTGTTTTTATACCGTAGGTTCAGAAGAACGAGCTCCAGAGCATCAGTAGCATTCCAGTTTTAGCAGTCAGAGTTAGCAGTGAGTCCTCATCTTGTAAGGACATGATCATTTATCTATTATCTCATTAATTAATTTATTAGTTGTAGTTAGTTAGGGACATGTCCCATCAACTCCTTATTCAGATAGTCATATTTTAGAGGCTTTTAGACTATCGTGTTCTGATAATTATTTTAGTTGTTTTGGGTATTTCATACCCCCACTAGATGTTATATTTTTATCATATATTATGTTATGTTTTGAACCTTATGGCCTTTCAGTTCATATTTCCGCATTATACAGTATATTATGTAGTATACAGGTACATATATTAGTTATGGATTAGCTTATAGTCCACCAGTCCCTACGAGCCCTTCTCGGGTATCTCGGGTTAATGATGATCATACATCACCACCTCGAGGAGATATTACTAATTTCAAGTTCCACAATTCTATTCATTTATTGACCCAGTTGGTGATATCTCAGTCATATCAGTCGGGTCCTGCTGGTACTATTGTTTCTTTTGAGGTTACTCGAGTTGGGCAGTTTATAAAGATCAATCCTCTGACCTTTACTGGATCTAAGGTTGATAAAGATCCTTAAGGGTTAATAGATGAGATGGAGAAGATCTTTCGAGTTATACGTGCTTCTGATTTTAAGAGTGTAGAATTTTTTGTGTATTAGTTAAAAAAGTGTCATATTAGTGGTACGAGGAGTGGTATTAGTCTAGGGATGATGATTTAGAGTTGGCATTATGGGATGACTTTTCTAAGCTTTTCTAGGTCACTTCTTTCCCCAGAAGTTGAGGAAGGTGAAGGCCGAGGAGTTCGTAAATTTGAAACAAGGCAGAATAACTATGAAAGAATATGCCTTGTAGTTTCATCAATTATCTCTCTATGCTACAGATTTAGTGTCTAGCATGAGGTCTAGGATGAGGAAGTTTGCTTCTAGGTTATCCTGAGACTTAGTCCTGGAGTGCAAGGCCGCATTACTGAATAATGATATGAATATTTCTAGACTTTCATATATATACAGTAGGTTGAAGAGGAAAAGAAAAAGAAAGATGATGTAGGAGAGAGACAAAGTAATAAGTTCAGATATTCAGAACAGAGTAGAAGTCAGCAGCAGAGTGGTAGAGATGGTAAGCAGTGGTTTAAGAAAAATTAGAAAAGTTCTAACTCTTACTCAATGGCTAGTGCTCTATATCCAAAGCCATCCTGTGTCATCGCTTCTAAGCTGGAAGTGGGTTTAAGGCATTAGGTGCCCAGTCTCAGGTTGGTGGTGCATAGTCAACCTCAACTTATCCTTCTTATCGATTTTATGGTCACTTGTATTGTGGTTTCTATGGTGAGAGGAGAAACTAGTGTTTCAATTACAGTCAACCTGGACACATGTAGAGAAATTATCTCATAGGCAAGGCTGTATCTAGGGCTAATAAGGTCCCTGTTACTACTTTTTCATCTCCTTTACCAAAGTGTGCTACTTTTATTACCGTCTCTGGTTGAAATTATCTATATGCTCTTGCCACTCATCAGGAATTTGAGGCCTTTACTAATGTCACTATAGTTACGTTACAACTCTTTTCCTATTATGTGTATTGTCTGTTTGATCTAGGGTCTACTCTTTCTTATGTGACTCCTTATGTGGCTATTTATTTTGGTTTTGGTCCAAAAAGTATTTCAGATCCTTTTTTTGTGTCTATCTCGATGGGTGATTTTGTGGTTGCTAAAAGAGTCTATAAGGGTTTGTATGGTGTATATTTATAGTAGAGAGACCTTGATGGATTTGTTGAATTGGATATGATAGATTTTGATGTGATCTTGGGGATGGATTGGATTCACTCGTGTTATGCCTCTCTTGAGTGTAGGACCCAAAAAGTCAGTTTCTAATTCCCGAATGAACCTGTGAATAAGTGGGAAGGTAGTTCCCTAGTTCCTAAGGGAAGGGTTTTTCATATCTTAGAGCCTAAAAAATAATTTTTAAGGGGTTTTTATATCATCTAGTTTAGGTTAAGGATTCTAGTTCTGAAGGTCCTTCTTTACAGTCGGTCGCCGTGGTTAGTGAGTATCTTAAAGTATTTCCTGGCGATCTTCCCGGAATTCCTCCTGATAGGGAAATTGATCTTGGGATTGACCTTCTCCCTTCATATTTATATCCCTTCATACAGAATGGCTCGATTGAGTTGAAAGAACTTAAAGAGTAGTTGAAAGATCTTCTTGATAAGGGTTTTATCTTCCCTAGTGTGTCTCTGTGGAGTACGCCTGTACTATTTATGCGTAATAAGAATGGTTCCCTTTGAATGTGCATAGATTATCGCCAGTTGAATAATGTCAAGATAAAGAATAAGTATCCTCTTCCTAAGATTAATGTTCTCTTTAACCAGCTTTAGGGTGCTAAGTGTTTTTCTAAAATTGATCTTTGATCCATTTATCATCAGCTAAAGATTAGGGAGATAGATATCCCTAATATTGCTTTTCAAACACGATATGGTTATTTCGAGTTTTTGGTAATGTCCTTTGGTTTAACTAATGCACTAGCGGCATTTATGTCTCTTATGAACCAGGTATTCCATCTATTCTTTGATTCATTTATGATTGTGTTTCTTGATGATATATGGGTATATTTTAAGAGTGGGGAGGATCAATGTTGGTCACCTTCTTATAGTGTTGCAGACCATCAAGGATTAGCAACTATATGCTAAATTTTCTAAGTTATGCTAAATTTTCTAAGTGTGAGTTCTGGTTGAATATTGTTACTTTTTGGGGCTACGTTGTTTCTAGTGAAGGGATCATGGTGGATCCACAGAAAGTTATAGTGGTTACAAAATGTCCTAGACCCATAACTCTAATTGATATTTGGAGCATTTTGGATTTAGCTGTGTATTATAGGGGGTTTTGGAGAGCTTCTCATCGATTGTTACCCCATTGACAAAGTCGACTCAGAAAAAGGTGAAGTTTCTATGGTCCGATGCTTGTGAGGGTAGTTTTGAGAAATTAAAGAATAAGCTAACTTTGGCTCCAATCTTGACCCTGCCCGAAGGTACTGATGGTTTTGTGACTTACTGTGATGTGTCCCGTGAGGGACTTGGTTGTGTTTTGATATACCATGGCAAGGTGGTGGCGTATTCTTCTAGGTAGTTGAAAGTTCATGAGAGGAATTATCTGACTTATAATTTAGAGTTATTGTTTGTGGTGTTTTCCTTGAAAAAATTGGCATCACTGCTTGTATGTGGTACATGTTGACATCTTCTTAGATCATACGAGCCTATAGTATGTGTTCACCCAAAAGGAGTTGAATCTCAGACAAAGGAGATGGCTTGATTTCTCAAGGACTATGATACGAGTCTCCATTATTATCTAGGTAAAACTAATATGGTTGATGATGCTCTTAGCAAGTTGTCCATGGAAAGCTTATCTTATATAGATGAGAGGAAGAGAGGTTTGGTAAAGGATATTCACCTGTTGGCTAATCTTTGAGTTCATTTTTGGATTTAGAAGATAGAGGTATAATAGTTCAAGAGGTGGTGAAATTATCTTTTGGTGTTGAGGTGAAGGAGAAAAATGTTTTGGATCCTATCTTGATGTAGATTAAATATGATGCGGGTCAGCAGAAAGTGATGGCTTTCAAGAATGATGGTGATAGTATCTTGAGGTACCAAGCTAGGTTGTATGTTACCGATGTTAATGGGCTACGATAAAATAGTTTGGCTGAGGCCCATGAGTTGTGGTATATGGTTCATACCTTTTCAACAAAGATGTACCATGACTTGAAGGAGATTTATTGGTGGAATAACATAAAGAGAGATGTGGCCAATTTTGTGGCTAGTTGCATGGTGTGTCAACAAGTGAAGGTTGAACACTTGAGGTTTGGTGGTTTATCTCAAGCTATTGAGTTGCCTGTATGGAAGTGGGAAGTGATCAATATGGATTTTGTTACTGGTCTTTCACAGCCTCGTAGTCAGTTCAAATCAATTTGGGTCATCGTGGATAGGATGACTAAGTATGCTCACTTCTTGCCTGTGAAGACTAATTATGTTGTGGAGGATTGTGTGAGGTTGTTCATTTATAAAATCTTCAAGTTGCATGGTGCTCTGGTTTTGGTCATATCTAATAGTGGTATGCAGTTCTCATCTCACTTCTGGCATTCATTTTAGAGAGGTTTGAGGACTAAGGTAAATCTTAGCACCGCTTTCCACCCTTAGACGAATGGACAAGTAGAGAGGACTATCCAAACTTTAGAAGATATGCTTCGAGCTTGTATGATTGACTTTGGTGGTAGTTGGGTTGATAATTTACCTCTCATCGAGTTTATTTATAACAATAGCTATCACTCTAGCACTGGAATGGCCCCCTTTGAGGATCTTTATGGTAGGATATGTCATTCTCCTATTGATTAGTTCAAAGTTGCTAAGACTAGATTTTTTGGCCTAGATTTAGTTCATCAGGCCATGAGAAGGTGAAGGTGATTAGGGATAAGCTTAAGACAGCCAAAGTCGCCAAAAGTCCTATGCGGATGTAAGGCATAGGGAGTTGGAGTTTGACGTTGGCAAACGAGTATTTTTGAATGTGTCTCCCATGAAGAGAGCAATGAGGTTTGGAAATAAGGGAAATCTTAGTCCCCTTTATATTGGCCCATACGTGATTTTAAAGAGAGTGGGTAATGTTTCTTACGAGTTGGATTTGCTTTCTAGTTTGGGTTCTATTAATCCGGTGTTCCATGTTTTGATGTTGAAGAAGTGTGTAGGTGATCCATCCTTAGTTGTGTCTCTTGAGAGTGTGGGTTTTTTGGGTTCCTTGTTTTATAAGGAAGTCCTGATGAAGATTTTGGAAAGGCAGGAGGCCTGTAGGTTGAGAACTAAGGATGTAGCTTCAATGAAGGTTCTATAGAGGAATCATAAGGTTGAAAAGGCTACTTTGAAAGCTGAAGAGGACATGAAGTCCAAATATTCATTGCTATTTTCCACTTTGGATAATCGTGCTTAAGGTATATGTTTTTCTTAACATCTTTATTTTATGTCTTTGTCAAAGGAAAGTGTGGTTGTGTTCCGTGTTAAATCGTGCTAATAGATTCCTTGTTTCATCATTCGGGGACGAACAATCCTAGGAGGGAGAATATAACACTCTGGATTTTGGTCCCTAAAAATTCTTGAGTTTTTATATTCATTGTCCAGACTACAACTCTCCCTACGAGTCATATAGTGCCATTACAAGTTGTAGGACCCCAATTGTAGCCATACATACGAGTTGTATATTGGTTCTTGTAGCTTATCCAGTAAAGGTGTCCAATGTTTCTATCTTTCCTATGATTTAACCTTATGAGTTATAAGGTCTGAATACGAGTTGTAGGGCACGACTCGTGGTAAGACCAGTGCTGGTGCCCATGGATTTATTCCAGCCTACGACTAGATGTCACGATTCATAAGGTGACCCTACGAGTCGTAAGGTCACCTATAATGATAGGGAAACAATTTTAAGTCTTTTTTATTAAGGACACTTTGGACATTTCCCCCCTTTATCCACTTACGACCCACGTACATAAAACACATTGGGGACTCTATTTCAACACTTACAAAATATAAACACTCTCTCTAACTTTCTCAAATTCCACATTCAAAGGCAAGGCTAGGGTTTCAAGAAATTGGTAATCTAAGGCTCTAAGGGTGATTTCTTCTTCAAATTTCTTGTTGATTAAGGCATGTATCTCTCTTCCTAAACTTGTGCTTTCATTATTGCATGAATTTGTTTAATATTTACATAGTTTTAATGTTGGGTTTTGAATGAGGGGTTGAGCGTTTTGGATGTAGATTATTTAAATGCTTTTCCTATGATTATTATGGATGTATTATGCATTGAATTGATGATTTTTCAACACATTGGGGTTGATGGGAGTGGTGAATAAAATAAGGGTACAAGGATTCCCCAAAATAATTTGATTTCAGTATTGAAATTGATAAGAACCTCAACTCACTTGTATTACTGGTTTTGGAATGTGAATAATCATTTGGATTGGCCTAATCTTCTCAAAAATTAATGTGCTGCATAAATGGCTAACGGATAAGTATAATCTTGAAAACCTTACGGCGTACTAGGATCCCCCAAAGTGAATGATTTTCTTGAAAACCTTGTGGGGTAAAAGGATTCCCCCAAGTTGTTTTAATAATGGAGTCTGGGGGTACGAGGATTCCCCCAATTAATGGCTTAATGACATTTGCTTGCAAGCTATAGCAAGTATAATGATACAACTTAATGGTGCCTTAATGACTGACTCCCTGAATTAATGGATAGTTTATGTTTTAAATGTTTTAATTAGGCATAAATAGGGTTGTAGGCTAGCTGTGAAAGTGGAGGTCCCAAGGAACTAATATTGGAAACTCACGTTTACCGATGTGAGGGTTGGTCTAAATGACTATGTTCTTATGTTACATTATATATATATGTTTATGTGTGTGTGTATATCATAGATAGAATGGGATACAAAGAATCCCCGACCTTCTATGGTATCTCTGGTTCGTGCAGCTAACACGCACTGAGGACCAACCAGGGGGTGACAGCTAGATCCATATATCCTGTGGGTTGTTATTAGGATAATCAAGCTACACAGTCCAAGTTAATTTTTTAAAGTTCATGCTAAATGTTGTTCCCTCTCCCAGCATCTTATTTATATATTTATATATGTTGCGTGTGTACTTGTGCATTGTTATTGAATTGGTTTTGAAATGATGGCATTATTTTAGTCCCTTATACTTGAGTTACATGCTAGCGCTCAACCATCTAACCGTCTCCAGATCTTGTATCCCCATGCGATGCAGGACACAAAGACACTTCTACTTTTCCTGTACAGTGATAGGATTTTAGGGTTATCGGTAGTCACCTTGAAGAGGTGAGCTTCCATTCTATGAAAGAGCTTCATTTCATGGTTTTGTCTCCTTTGATCATAGAATTTTCTTTGGACTTGTTTTATCTATCGTCGGTGGCATGTCTCTACTTTGATTTTGATTCGGTTCGGTTCAGTTTAGAGGCTTTGTGATTACTGTTGACTGGGTATTGGTTGTTGATGTATCTTAGACTTCTTGAGCTTATATTTATCTATCTTGTTATATGTTCAGAATTCAGCCACTGTTAGTGTATTGTGTTCTTTTTGACTAGGCAAAAGGGTGGTCTCCGATCCATGGCGGACTTGAGATATCCGTCACGGTCATGCCCTAGTTAGGGTCGTAACACTCTAGATGGTAGAATGTTGCATTCTATCGAGGATATCCAATATGAGAAGTCTTGTCTTTATAGGAAATTATTGGGAGAGGTTGCTAGACAACTCCCTAGCATACAATTGGGTTTTGCAAAATGGTAGGGTGTAAAGTAGGCAACAATAGCTTCAATTGACTGACTCTTTAACTAGAAGTGAGGTAAGAGATGCTCTAAATGGTATAGACAACAACAAAGACCCAATAGGAATGGATTTAATGCCTTATTTTTCAAAGCAGTTTGGGATACTATGGGGGAAAAGGTAGAGGATGCAGGTAAAGGGTTCCTTGATGAATCCTACACGCCTAAGGCAGTGAACCGTACTATGGTAACCCTGGTTCCCAAAGTTAAACACCCTATGAATATCAGAGAAAATAAACTTATATCTTGTTGTTGTAACATATACAAGATGATATCTAATATTCTAACAAGGAGAATAAGTACAGTTATACATGCAATAGCCGATGTTAGTCGGTCTACTTTTATTTCTAGGAGAAGCATATCAGATAATATAATAATAAGTCATGAGTTGGTTAAGGGTTACACTAAGAAGGGTATTAGTCCAAGGTTCATGATGAAAATAGATCTAAAGAAAACTTATGACTCACTGGAGTGGGTTTTTCTTAAGCAGGTTCTTCTATATTTGTAGTTTTTTGAGTCTTTTGTGTAGTGGATTATGTAGTGTGTTACCACAGTTCTATTATTATAAATGGTGAGCCTTCTCCTCCATTTGATGCAAAAAAAAAGGGATTGGGACAAGGTGATCATGTATTACCATACTTGTTTATGTTAGCAATGAAACACCTTAGTAGATTGTTGAAATCTCTACATCATGAGACCATGTTTCAGTATCACCCAAGGTGAAAACAAACTACAAATAGCCTAGCTAAGTTTTGTTGATGACCTCTTGTTGTTCAATAGAGGAAACATTCATAAAGTGCAGCTATTGTTCCAGTGGTATACTATATTTTAAAAAAGCCTTAGGCCTTCAGGACAACCATAACAAATGCTCAATTTATTTTAGTGGAGTTGAGCAGAATATTCAGGGCAAAATCTTGGAGCTAACTGGGATGAACAAACAGGGGTTACTTGTAAGGTATCTAAGAGTAACACTGAGCATAAAGAGGCTATCCTTGGTCCAGTGTCAACCTCTCTTGGACAAGATGTTGGATAGAATAAATTCTTGGACTACTAAATTTCTTAGCTATACTGGAAGACTATATCTACTGAAGTCTATGCTGTTTTCCATCCAAACAAAATAGTCTCAACTTTTTCTTATGCCTAAAAAGTTGTTAGAAACTATTAAAAGGATATCTAGGACATTTCTTTGGGCATGAGGAGTTGATATATCAAAGAAATCCTTAGTGGCATAGGAGAGAGTGTGTTTACCCATTGGTGTTGGTGGTCTAAATCTCATTTATTTAATCCATTGGAATGGAGTAGCTCTTTGTAAACTGTTATGGTGCTTGAGTATAAAGAAGGATGCTCTGTGGATTAAATTAGTCCATGCCTATTATAGTGTCACGACCCGAATCGGGGCCTGGCCGTGACGGGTATCTCAAGTCCCACGTCACCTAACCTAGTAAACACAACAACCTCGAGTGTCGGATGAATGCCAAACATATAACAAGATGGTGTAAACTAAGACTAATATTTATTCATGAAATGTCTAAACCAATCACTAGTAACCGAACAACTGTCCTTCACCAAGCCAATCAACCAAAACAACACACCCAAGTCCACAGTAATCCAACAAAGCCTCTATAAATCCG
The DNA here is from genome assembly GCF_002878395.1 of Capsicum annuum. Lineage (NCBI taxonomy): Eukaryota > Viridiplantae > Streptophyta > Magnoliopsida > Solanales > Solanaceae > Capsicum > Capsicum annuum. Next base: position 140,758,564 of record NC_061120.1, on the reverse strand, counting down.
AAGTCACTAAAATGTCGGGACATGCCCCTGATAGTGGCCAAAATAAAGTCTAAATAAAGTCTGTGACATAGAATATAAAGACCATGAAATGAAGCCTTCTAAAGTATGGAAGCTCACCACTTCAATGTCAACTCTTGAACCACTCAAACAACTGATCACTGCACAGAAAAAGTAGAAAATGTTTTGACGCCTGCATCGCATGGGGGTTAAGAATCCAGAGACGGTTAGTGATTGGAGCCCTAGCATGTAACTCAGGGATAGAGGAATAAAATAATGTCATCATTCAAAACCAAGTCAAATCATCATATGAAATCACATAGATACATATATATATATCGTGCCGAGATAGGGAACAAGGCTTAGAATGAATTTTGAAAACCTTAATCTAGGCTGTGTAGCATAATCGTCATATAAAAGGGCACCCACGAGCTATATTGGCCCATCTCCTCCCTAGTTGGAATAGCCCCAGTTCGAGTAGCTACAAGAACTAGAGAATATCTATATTCGTATATGCCTTTTATGGGGGACTCAAACCTCCCGGCATAATCAAGGTGACTTAGGCACTGATGTATACAATATGGGGGACTTGAATCTCCCATTCATATATTTATTTGGAGGACTCGAACCTCCCGGTATATAGACACCCGCACCAGCTAGCACGGTTCCAATGTTAGTCCTTCGGACTCCACTTTCATGGACTGACTACACATTCCACTTTAAAGCCCAATTAAACATTCATTACACATATACAGAACCATTAATCCAATTACTTACCTAAGGCATCAAGTTGGTATTGTCATACCAACCCCACTTGTAATCGTACAACTTACTATAACTGTTATCAATCAACTTTGGGACTCGAACCCATTGTCTAAACAAAGACATTAATTCAATTCAACATTTAGGGACTCGAACCCATTTAGTAATTCAAACCAATTTATGGCCAACAAGACTTTCATAAAACCATTTACCAACCACTTATATTATTAGGCTAGTGCCTTAGTTCAAAACACAATTCAACATGTGACAAAATCATTCTCATAGGAAATTTCACAAACAGGTTGAGGGCATACCATTATCAAACCATTATTCAAGCCAAAACCACCAAGTTAGGGTTAACCATAACCCCTTAGTTTAAATCACAATTCCCAAGCACCCATACGTGCAAAACTATTATCAAAACATGTATAATCATAATTTAAACCATGAGAAAACAATACTCAAAACTATGCATTCAAACACTCAACCATGGTTTTCAAAATCACCATTAATGATTTATGAACAATGTTTAAAACACATGATTTTATTGAATTAACAATGAAGGAAAAGTCACATACCTGAGTTACGAAGATTCAAGGAGAGAATTTGATCTTTAATCCTCTAGATGACCACCTTGAAGAACCCTATCCCAATCTTCTTGAGAGGTTTTAGAGAGTGTTTGATCTTCTAAAGTATAGAATGAGTTCCCAATAAGTGTTATAAGATATGGGGTCTTAAAGTTTTGGGGTAGCAATTGTCCAAAATATCCTCAGCTTAAAAGCTGTGGAAAGCCACTGGTGGATACGAGTTGCCCCTCTAAATCATCACCACATCATATGTTAGGTACTATCCAGTCATTAACAGAACAGAAGGTTGGACACCATATTCTGTCCAACTTACGACTCCCTTGCCTAACTCGTCACTAGACCATACAACTGGTAAGATCTAGTCATATCTAAGGCAGAACATCAAGGGATAGATACTGGACAACATACGATTGGACCCTAACCCTCTCGTCATATAACCATATGAGTCGTGTGGAGTCTCTCATAATCAGGACATTCTTGGCCAGCAACACACTGACAAACATACAACTAGGGTCCCTAAACCCGTCACCACACCATACAACTTGTGGTGTGAGTCGAATGATGAACAAAAAGTTCAACACTCAAGAAATTTGTAGGGGCCAAAGTTTGGGGTGTTTTAGCCTCCCCTCTTAGGATCATTCATCCCCGAATGATGGTACAAGGCAATACAAGCACGATTGGACTCCACATGCCTCTACTCTTACCTTTAAATAAGTAGAAAAACATGTCAAGTAAACCACCCTCTTTTCCTTTAACAAAATAGAAAACAAAATTGTTAAGAACAACACATACCTCAAACATGTATTTCAAAAATTTGAAATAGGTATGGATACTTGGACTTCATGTCCTCAATATCTTCCCAAGTATCTTCCTCGGACTTTTGGTTCATCTATAGAACCTTAACCAAATCCACATTTTTCATTCGCAACCGGTAAACTTGTCGATCCAAGATCCTCACTGGGACCTCCTCATAGGACAAAGAGTCTGAAATGCCAATGTTCTCCAAGGGAACAACCACCCATTTCCGCAACATGGACATATAGAATACCAAATGAATAGAATTCATACTAGAGGGAAATTCTAACTCATACGCAACACTACCAACCCTTCTCAAAAACAAGTACGGGCTAATATACCAGGGACTGAGCTTCCGTTTATTCCTAAACCACATTACTTACTTCATGGGAGACATCTTCAAGAACACCCAATCTCCAATCTCAAACTCTAAGTCCTTTTGCCTCACATCTGCATTGGACTTTTGGCGACTTTAGGCGGTCTTAAGCCTATCCCAAATTAATTTCACCATCTCCATAGCTTGGTGAACTAAATTCGGGCCAAACATCTCCACTTCACCAACCTCGAACTACACAATAGGAGATTACACCTCCTACCATACAATGCCTCAAACAGAGCCATACCAATGCTAGAATGGCAACGATTATTATAAGCAAACTCAATAAGAGAAAAATGGTCAAACTAACTACCACCAAAGTCAATCACACAAGCTCGCAGCATATCTTCCAAAGTATGAATAGTCCTCTTGGATTTCCCATCCTACTGCAGGTGAAAACTCATACTAAGACTCACTTTAGTCCCCAAACCACGCTGAAAATAGTGCCATAAATGCAATGAAAATTGAGTACCATGATCCAAAATATTGAGACAGGCACACCATGCAAATTTACAACTTCTTGAAGGAACAACTTTGCATAGTCCTCAGAAAAATAATTAGTCCTTACTGGCAAGAAGTGAGTCAATTTAATCATCCTATCCACAGTAACCCAAATGGAGTCACACTAATTCCGCGACCGCGAAAGGCCAAGAATGAAATCCATATTAATTACCTTTGATTTCCACATTGGTAGTTCAATTTCTTGAAGTAACTAGCCGGGCCTCATGTGCTTCACCTTCACTTGCTGACACACCATACGCTTAGCCACAAAGTCGGCTACATCTCATATGATGTTATTCCACCAATACATCTCCTTATGGTTATCATACATCTTTTTTGATTTGGGATGAATCGTATACTATGATTTATAGGCCATGGACAAAATCTTTCCTCGCTATCTATCAACATCGAGAACACACAACCTCTCTTGGTACCTCAAGATACCATCACCACTGATCTTGATGGCCATCACCTTCTTCTTACCCACATCATTCTTGACCTTCATCAAAATAGGATCTAATACTTGTTTCTCCTTTATTTCTAAACCAAGAGATTGCGCTACCTGTTGCAAAAATATACCACCATCCACAGAGTTTAAGAAACGAACTCCAAGGATAGTCAAATGATGAATATCCTTCACTAATTCCTAATTCTCCTTATCCATATGCGACAAGATTCTGATGGACAACCTGCTAAGAGCATCAGCAACCATATTAGCCTTACCTGGATGATAGTGAAGACTCATATCATAGTCCTTCAGCAACACAAGCCACCTCCTTTGCTTGAGATTAAGATCTTTCTGAGTGAACACATACTGCAGGCTCTTACGATCAGAAAAGATATCAACATGGACCCATACAGATAATAATGCCAAATTTTTAATGCGAAGACCACACCTAACAATTCTAAGTCTTAAGTCAAATAGTTTTTCGCATGAACCTTCAACTGTCTAGAGGTATATGAAACTACCTTACCCTACTATATAAACACACAACCCAAACAAATGTGAAATGCATCACAATAAAAGACAAAACCCTCAATACCTTCAGGTAGAATCAAGACCAGAGCTGAAGTCAACTTATCTTTTAGCTTCTCAAAGCTACCCTCGTAAGCATCAGAATACTAAAACTTTACCTTCTTTTGAGTAAACTTGGTCAATGGAGTAGCAATAAAAGAAAGCTTTCTACAAACCTTCTATAGTAACCAGTTAAACCCAAGAAGATCTGAATATCAGTTGGAGTAGTGGGTCTAGGCCATTTCTTAATAACAATAACTTTTTGAGCATCCACCATGATCCCCTCACTAGAAATAACATGACCCAGATAAGTTATGACAATCAACCAGAAATCACATTTAGAGAACTTAGCATACGACTGTTGATCTTTAATGGTCTGCAATACAAGGCGGAGGTGATTGACATAATCTTTCTTACTCTTAGAGTACACCAAAATATCATTGATGAAGACAATCACGAACAAATTTAAAAACTGATGGAAGACCCTATACATCATGTTCAAAAATGTCGCAGAGGCATTGGTCAAGCCACACGATATCACCAAGAACTCAAAATTCCTATATCGGCTATGGAAAGTTGTCTTAAGGATATCCACCTCCCTAATTTTTAACTGATGATACCCGTATCAAAGATCGATCTTAGAGAAGAATTTAGAACCCTAAAGCTGATCAAAGAGATCGTCAATTCTCAAAAAAGGATACTTATTATTTACCATCACCTTATTCAACTGTCGATAATCAATACACAAACAAAGGAAGCTATTTTTCTTTCGTACGAACAATACCGGTGCACCCTATGGCGACACTAGGATGGATGAAACCCTTGTCTAAAAGATCCTTTAATTTCTCTTTGAGCTCCTTCAACTCAACTAGAGCTATTCTGTACTGGGAAATAGAAATTGGACGAGTGTCCAGAACAAGATCAATACCAAAATCAATCTCCCTATTAGGAGGGATACAAGGTAAGTAATTCAGGAAGACTTCAGGAAACTCATTTACCACAAGAACTGAATGTAAGGAAGAACCCTCTAAGTTAAAATCCTTAACCTAGACCAGATCATAGAGACAACCTCTGGAAATTTACTTCAGGGCCCTAAGATATGAAATAAACCTCTCATTAAGCACCAGAGAACATTTCTCCCATTCAACAATCGGCTTATTAGGGAATTTAAACATGACCTTATGGGTCTGACAGTCTAAAAAAGCATAGCACGAGTGCAAATAGTCCATTCCCAAAATAACATCAAAGTCAACCATGTCTAACTCTATCAAATCTACTAGAGTTTCTTTATTACCAATAGACACTACACAACCCCTTTAAACTTTTCTGATAACCATAGAGTCTCCCAATGGGGTAGAAATAAAAAAAGGGTCTGATACATACTCAGGACAAAAATCAAAATGCACAGCTACAAATGGGGTCACGTGAGAGAGAGTGGACCCCAGATCAAGTAAATAATACACATCAAAGGAAAAGAGTTTCAACATACCAGTAATAACATCCGGAGATACATCAAACTCTCGGTGAGTATTGAGAGTATAAAAATGGTTTTGACCAGTGCCGGAGCCAGAAGTAGCACTCTTTGGTGCAGGAGCTGATGAAGAGGCAACAAAACCATTATTTACCCTAGAAGCAACTCTAGAGGGACAATCCTGTTGTATATACTCAATATGACCACATATAAAACATCTGTTCCTCTCCTTCTAACACTGACCATGATAGTGCTGACCACAAAATCTGAAAGGGGGTAGGACGGTGTAATGTGGGGCCCATTAGCCTACACCCTGTGCCCTAGAATCATTACTACCCTAAAAATATCAGTCACCAAATGGCTTTGGGTAGGGAGCACTAGCTGTCGAATAGGAGTTGGAACTTCCCCAGCTCTTCTTCTTAGACCACCATCCACTTTGTTATTGGCCTTCACCTTGTTCTAAATACCAAAATTTCTTACTCATTCTCTCACTAATCTTATCTTGCTTTTTTCTCCTCTTCGACCTGCTGCATATACATAACCAATTTAGAGATATACATTTGTTCAACAAGTAAGTCTTACTCTTAAGAATCAACTCATGAGACAATCCTGAAGTAAATATTCTCATCCGAGCCCTTATATTAGCTACCAATTCAGGAGCATACTTGGATAACTGATGGAATTTTAAAGCATACTTCTTGACTGTCATTCTTCATTACTTCAAGTTAATAAATTCCTTCATTTTATTCTCTCTCAACTCCTGAGAAAAGAAGTGATCTAGAAATGCACTAAAGAAGTCATCCCACAAGACAGAACCAGCATTCTTGCCTCTCAACTATTCCCACTCTTCATACCACTAGTATGCCACATCCTTCAATTGATAGGTAGAGAACTTTACACCTTCAACTTTTGAAGCATGGATAACCCAGAAGATCTTCTCCATCTAATTAATAAGACTTTCAGTATCCTCCTCAACCCTTGCACCAGTAAACACTAGAGGATGCAACCTCATAAACTGGCCAACTCTAGTAGCCTCAGACGAACCCATAGCAATACAGCAGAACCCGACTGTTGTGATTAGGATGTCACTAACTGAGTCAATAGGTTAATGGAGAGATGGAACTCTGCATTATTAACCTCTCTGAGAAGCGACTAAGTATGAGTATCACCTATAGGATTAAGATCAGTGGGGAAAGGTATCCTACGAGAATAGTCAGATGTAGTGACCCTTGACCGATTCTGGACCCTAGAAGTGACGAGCTTCGTCCACATTGTCCTCAATGGGATAGAAGAATTTCCATGAACATTATATCTTCTTGGAGGCATGATCTGAAATACGAGCAAATAGAAATCAGAAGGATCTAAGACATTAGACTCTATAGCCCAAAATTAAGACAACAAGAAAGGGAAACATTCCTAAAAGTCTAATTGCCTCTCTTATTAGTGTAGCACACTATATACCTATAAAAGAGACTCTACTTGACATGTTTTTATGGACATACAATTGACCATGAACCTAGGCTCGAATATTAATTTTTTCACCACCCAAACTAGGGTCTGGCAGTGACGGGTATCTTAAGCCCTACATGGATCGGAGATCAACACCTTCACCTAACCTAGTCAACATAACAACCTTAAGTGTCAGATATTTCGAACATATAACAAGAGAGTGTAAACTAAGACTAATATTTATTCATGAAATATCTAAACCAATCACCTGTAATCGAATAACCGTCTGTCACCGAGCCAATCTACCAAAATAACACACCTAAGTCCACAGTAATCCAACAAAGCCTCTATAAATCCAAAGTCAATAAAATATAGCCAAAATAAAGTCTGATACATAGAATATAAATACCATGAAATAAAGACTTCTGAAATATGGAATCTCACCACTTTAATGTTAACTCACGAATCACTTGAACACCTGATCACTGCACAGAAAAAGTAGAAGAAGTTTTGGCATCTTTATCATGTGGGGATACAACATCTGAATATAGTTAACAATTGAAGCGCTAGCAAGTAACTCAAGGATAGAGGAATAAAATAATGTCATCATTCAAAACTAAGTCAAATCATCATATGCAACCACATATATACATATATATCATGTCGAGATAGAGAACAAGGCTTAGAATGAATTTTGAAAATCTTAACCTGGGTTATGTAGCATAATTGTCATATAACAAAGCACTCACAGGCTATATGGGCCTAGATCACCCCTATCTGGAAGGTCCCCAGTGCGTTTAGACACACGAACCAGAGAATATCCATATTTGTATATGTCTTTTATGGGGGACTCGAACCTCCAAGAATAATCAAGGTGAGTTAATCACCAATGTATATAATATAGGGGACTCGAACCTCCTATTCATATATTCATTATGGGGACTCAAACCTCCCGATCATATAAACACCTACACCAGCTAGCACAGTTTCTAGTGTTAGTCCTTTAGACTCCACTTTCATGGCCCGGCTACACATCCCACTTTAAAGCCTAATTAAGATATTTATTACACATATAAACAACCATTAATCTAATTACTTACCAAAGGCATCCCATTGGTATTGCCATACCAACCCCACTTGCAAGCGTACAACATGCCATAATAGTTATCAATAAACTTTGGAACTCGAACCCATTGTCTAAACAAAGATATCAATTTAATTCAACATTTAGGGACTCAAACATATTTAGCAATTCAATCTAATTTATGGCCAACATGTAAGACCCGATTTTTTGGAATCAGAACGTCACACGATACTTATGATCTCAAAGGACCACAAGCCAACCCTCTACTGATATCTGTACCTCAAAAATGCATAATATAGATAATAAATGTAAAAACTGGCCATAAGGTTCAAAACATCTAAAAATACTCAAAAATTAAAAACTGAATACTGATACATCTGTCCGAAAAGCCTCTAAAATATCTGAACTATGGAGTTGATGGGACATGTCCCCAATGAACTCCTTCTACTGAAAATAAACAAAGCCTAAGGAAATAATAAAACAAGGATCATTGTCGAATGAAGAGGACTCACTTCTACGTCTACTGTTGTTGACTGGGATTGAACTGCTAAGGGAACTCTGGATCTCGTGCCTCTGAACCTATGGTGTCAATTAAAAACACCATAGCGTAAATGCGTCAGTACGAGTATGTACCGAGTATGAAGATAAGGTAAGGCAAAATGCAAAGGCTCATGCATGAACAATTACTTAACTGAATAATCATGAGAGTATCAAATGAGAACACATACATGAATGCACAACCATAATCACAATCATTACAACTCTAAATACTGAAACTCAGATATTGCTTTACTGTCATTTGAACTCACCACTAATACTGAGATACTGAATTATCTAATACTGATAACTGATTAATTGGATATACTTACATCAATGATTGAATTCTGAGCTCACTGCTCTCAACTGACGAAATTGGATATCAACCTCTCTAACGGATAATTTCAGAATCTATTATCAATGGTAAGAAAATGATCATGTCCGAAACTGACAACAAGAATACTCAACCAAATCTGAGACTGAGATCAAGCCTATCTATCGGGTGATCTCTGGATCTGATAATGAGATTACTTAATTGATTTTGAAATTGAGATCAAGTATATCTATCGGGTGATCTCTAGATATGATACTAAATAACTGTATATGAGACCCAGCCTATCTGACGGGTGGTCTATGAATTAATAGAACTATCTGAGTTCCTCACTAAGATAGATAACTGTATCTGACAGTCCAAATTTTTGAACATCAATATTAAAACTACAATTCTGGGAAGTAGTTACTTAACCGACATACCTCGATCTCCCACTGGTGGGGTCTAACCTATAACCCCAGCTGGAAGGGTGTCAATACCCTGCCATGGGTAAAGACCTCTTTGGTCAAGCCTTTCTGGTGGTTGACCCTCAGAAAAAGTCATCCTAAGGCAATATAATAGTCAAACCTTTCTCTATGGGTGACAGCCTCTACTAACTATAATACCCCGTATGTTTTTAAGCTAGAAAATGAATCAGTTCTCCTAAGTATGAAATGTCATATCCTGTGATTCATATTTGAGTACATGATTAACAATGAGTATCCTAGAGATAAGATAGCTTATAATGTGTTAAGCATGCTCATGTGAGTCACTCAGAGTAAGGCAAGCTAATAGCTTTTGGATCCATCAAGTTTTAGTGTGTGATTTCGCAAGAGTGATCTTTGAATGAGGATAAATTGATTTATATGTGACATTTTAGCAGATTTAGACCCACCAAATTGTAGATAATTGAATTAGATTTCCAATAATTCTAAATTTATAAGAATCCAACACCCAAGCAAGAAGTTATGGCCATGCAAAGTAGGAGTGCAATGCATAAACAATCACACATAGCTACTGCAATAAGTGTGCGACAGGTTGTGCGGCGTACACCCTCAAGTGTACGATAGCATATGCGATGCACACCTTAGATTATACGATAGGATGTGCGGCGCACACCTTAGAATGTGCGATGAGATGTGCGACGCACACTTATGCTTTCAGCCACGAAAAACACTTAGTTTTTGAGTTATTTTGAGGATAATTAAGTCTTTTAACACTCCTTACACGTCCCAATACCTAACCTAACAAAATTTATAGCTTCTAATCACATTACAGCCCTATTAACATCTTAAGTTCATTATCTAAGAGCACAAGAAGGAGAAAAACTACTAGGGTTGCATAATCAAGCTTGAAGGTCCAATCTTTCAACAATTTCATCACCATTAAGGTATGCGTAGTGTTCATCCACAGATTCCTTTTGTTTGTGGATTTCAAGAATCAATATTTGATAACAAAATCATGAATGTTTTGTGGTGATGTAGTTGTATTCATGTTGTTATTTGTGGTTTGTGTTATAAAGTGGGAATTTGATGAACTTCCAGGAAGATTGTGATCATATAGTTGGAACCCATGAATTTGGGTGGATTAAAGTGGTGTAAGTTTATGAATACACCTATGCCTTAAAGAGTGCATGTAAGGTGTTTGATAAAATACCTAAGAGACTAGAAATCATGCATTATAGCTAAATTTTGACTAAGTGAAGGATTCATGATAGGCCTCTATGATTCAATGTCATCCATGTTGATAATGTGACTTGTGAACACTATTGTATTACTCATGAACTAGTCTTATAGAATTATGCTATGCTTACTTGCAAAACCCACTCATGTA